>NC_051160.1:75204786-75344785 GCF_013339745.2 Dermacentor silvarum
GCAGCGACGGCGTATGTGACATGTGCGGTGCGTAGTCTCGCACCTGTTTTTACACTTCGGTACGCGTTATGGTCCTCGTCGCCAGGTACGAACCGCTGCTGAAGAAGGGAATCGTGGATATCGTGCGCGGCGGCAACGAGTAAAGTCGGGTTCAGCAGACCGCTGTGCGGAGAGCAGGACAAGCCACAGCACACCACGACGGTGGACAGTTGAGTTCCGTCTCGTGAAAAGGACGCAAAGAGACTTCACCGCGCGATGACCCTATAGTGCGTGGTGCCGAAAACAGAGCTCCTTTGGAGCTGCTGTCCGATCTCGCTGTGACTGTGCTGTGGGCCACGCAGGCCTGTGACTTTTTCGGCGTTAGAAACATCTCTCAACGTAATCTTATCGTGAATGATTGATTAGTCGTCACACAATACACTTAAAGAATACTTAATTTCCTGTAGAATCTCACAGCTTCATTTTCTGTCTTTATTTATTTTTTAGTAAAATGTTGCTACAAATTTGTTGGTACTAAAGGTTGAGTCGTTGGTTTTGATTTATTGTCCTCTTACATTGCATGTGACCTCACAGTTTGAGTTGCCTGCACGTGCGGTGTGACGCGCATCAATCTTTATCGCGTACCACAATTTGGCTATTGCGCAGAGGTAGAGCCGGCTGTTGCAGCAAAGCAAGATCCGCATGCATGTAGCAACACCATAAGTGCGATGGGGCCACCTAGAGAGTCACCTCCGGAATCTCGAAGCCTGCGTCATCGGCTAAGGACTTCTTCCGCACAAGCTCGATAGCGCTCGTAAGCAAGAAGTTTAAGGTCTATTCTTAACATGCCGGTTTATGCCCTTTCTTTAGGATGGTTGAAATGTCAAGTGTTCAGCCGGTGTTCTCTTTCAAATTCCCCAGGTTGCCGTTTTGATCTCCAGTTGTGTAGTGGGATGGAACGCATAGGTGCCTCATTTCCTAAGCGCTCATCTGCACCGATGACGACATGCGAAAAGTCATTTTTCTTTTGGTTATAGTGAATCCGAGCGGGGAAAAATTCGCCTACCCTTCAGGAGGTATTCTTTCTTTATATTATTTTACCACATAAATGTTCTTTTAATATTGCAAGTAGCATGAAATACAGAAATTATCCTGTAGTGGCACGGTCAAGTGAGCAATACCTCCGTAAGAACGTTAGCTGCTTTCGACGTCGTCATTGCTCTCAACTTGGATCTATATTAAAACTTGTGTTTAGCAGTGTTGTTAGAATACCCTGTGTTGTAGTCTCTTCCACTACAGGGTAAACGTGTTCTGCATAATATTTAAATCTATATTTAGTTTGTAGCGTTGGAGGGCAAAGAGTAATACGCGAATCTGTTTTACTGTAGGGTACCTACACTCGAATCAAATATGAAATGTCAGAAGGACTTCTTCACAGTCCACAACTAAAGTTGTCTCATCGCTATTTTAACGAAATATTTGCTACGAGTATTTAGTGGGTGGTGTCCCACGCCCGTGAAAAATACGGCAGCTCCCTAAAATCGGGCTTTGTGTGCGTACATAGGCTGCCCAACAGTATTACCACATTTAATCGAAGCTTCTTTTTGTAATGCCCCAGTGGGTTGAGTGGGCGAGAAATGCCGACATGCAAATTGATATCGGTTCATCGACGTCGTTCCTCTTCATCATTTCATGACGACGTCCCTGTAATCATTATTCAGGAATATGCCGCTGTTGCCATCTCATTTCCATAATTACGTAGTGGTCATCAAGTCGTGAGCATCAATTCGTTGTCATAGCACCGTTCTGATGCCCTCATGCTCACTCCACTGTCTCCGTTTCAAATTCGTCGTCCAATTCTCATCATACCGACGACGTCATACAGCCCTCATCAGCCCATTGTCGTCATGTGATGATCTCGTCGTACCAACTTCCTAATTTCATAATCGTCATCCCATTTTCGTCATGCCATCATCGTCATACAGCCTTCGCCGTTCCATTGACGTCGTTGCTTCTTACCAATGCCATCATCGTCAATGTGTCATCGTTATGATGTCATTCACATTCCCAACCCTGGTGAGTGAGTGCTATAGTAAAGTGAACTGATTCCGGCAACAGTGTATATTTTATGTAGCTCTAACAAGAGCAAATCTAAAATGACCTCCCTTAATTCTAATCAATGTGTTTATCCAATGCAGTGTGTCGCGGGGTGATTGAATGCTAATCACATTAACGTTGAGAGTCATCGTGAGACATGTTCTACCGTATTTGTCTTCTGTGCAGTGTCTTGTTGATTTTGAATATCGTGTTCGTTGCCACCTCAATTGCACCAATAGATATGTCTTCGCGTATAAGGTATATTCCATAACGCCAGCGTGAAAATAAATTTATGAAGTGAACTCCCGCGGTAGCTTAGGGGAAATGGTTAGCGATGCCGTGCTGCAGGTCGCGACTCCTATCGCGGCTGCTACGGCCGCCTATTGATGCGGCGAAATGCACAGATACTCGTGCACTTAGATTAGTACCATGCTAAAGATTCGCAAATGGTGAAAATTATTCCACAGTCGCCCACTACAGCATGCCTCATAATCATGTCCTGGTTTTGGCCTGTGATACCAGTGAAATTATGGAATTTTGAACCCTTAAGTGTTCTCCGCGTTAATGGGTGGGTAAATGACACATCTTCCGGACGCTTTATTTAGACCGGCATTTTAAAGAAAGTCTTTTACGGAGCTACAACATACGGTGTCGTTGCCTTGAGATTCTAAGGAATTCCAGAGTGCATGACACTCTCAAATTCTTGTTGAACATTGACCTCTACATTTATCCTTAGCGAAAATATATGCATAGTAAACGCATACCTGACTGGTGACGAACCGCAGAGCTTCCTTAGTGCTAACATATTGTTATAGAGCGAAAAGTTCATGGATGTCGGTGAGGCTGTAGAGAACGATGAAGACGACGACTGTGTAGGACACTTTCGCGTGTGGCGCTTCAGCCATCTTGACCAGCCTTTATGTGTAAATATGTTATACATATTTCCTTTCGCTTTTCTGTCGCCTCCATCACAATTTGCTAGAGGTAGAGGGGGTGGGGAGAAGCTGTTTAAACAATATTTTCTGAAGTGCAGAATTTTTTCTTGCGAAACCCAAATTGTTTTTAAATGTCCCTCAAAACGTTTCCAAGACACTTTTTTTCCAATGTGAGAGATCAACGTAGTCGGTCTTCGCTTACGAAACATTTTTAAGCTGCATGAAAAGGAAAGATATGCCGCTTTGTACGAAAACACTCACCAGCGAACCAGGAAGATACGAAACATTCGTTCAATTCTGTAATATTTCAGACTTTCAGACACCATGAAACCGACATCCTAGATTGGTTAATAAGAGAATTGTAATTGGTGGGCTATTTAGTTTTGCAATGTTTTTTATTCGCGCTAGCGCCATCCTTTTTTAGGGCCTTTTAAGCTGGCGATACCGTGCTGCAGCTCATAATAAACACGACTGGACGTACATAGCGAGTTCCTGGCGATCAATGACTGCTAGGAAAACCGAGAAAGTACCAGCTACTCCACGCAATAGAGCCTTTGAGATTTTATTATTTTGCCAGTTGAACATACTCACAAACTCACGAAAGAACTGAAGATGCGGTGCAGTGCAGTGATGCCGATTTTAAAGTATCGCAGGGCCACATCGACACTGCTCATAAAACTCTCCTACAGGCATTCAACACAGGACGCCTCAATTACAGGAAAACCAAAAGTACGCACGATACTTGTGTCACGCTGTACACATTATATCTACAAGGACGCCATCTCTAGATACAGTAAACCCCGGCGTAGCCGATCGCTCGAATAAGCACACCTTCTGGTATGCCTTACTAACGCTACTGTCAAAAATATAATCTTTCCAAACAACCAGTGAACATTAGTCCTGGGAGCGGAAAAAAATGGGACAGCTGCACCCCCTCCCCCACCCCCCCAACGGTTAGAAAAAAAATTATTGGCTGCCACTGGCACATCAGCTAAAAAACGGCTGACCCAAGAGGCCTGAGCATCGGGACTGCGGCCTTAGGTTCTTTTAAAATTATAAACACTTATTCATCATCCTTCTTATAAAATGAGGTAAAAAAATGTTTCGCAATGAAACAATACATCAGGACGAAAAGACGTGTACATATAATGCATCCTTATAGCTATTTCTAAATTATGATGTACTTGGTATGACCAAACACATCCACTCAACACCTAGACCTCTTATGAAATATCACACATGTTCGACTATTGGTTTGGTTTTCTTCGCCTTACACTCAAGCGTAACTACTCAGCTTGTGCAGTCGTCGAATGTCTGTTCGAAGCCGCGAAGAAAGCGGAGGGGGAAAGCGCCTGGAGGTGAAGGGAAACGCGCGCCATGGAAAGTTCGAAAGAGCGCGCTGATCGCGCGGCAAAGCAACGCCACACGGCGGAAAGTCTACGTGAGGTTGAGCGATGGGGCAAGGAGAAGCGAGGCGAAGCGTTGCGGATGAGGAAGGTATAGGGGGTGGCGAGCTGGGTTGACCTCGTCTGGCACTGATGGCAGTTGCCACAGAAATTGTTGGCGTTACGGACGTACGGGGTTCGTCTATTGGTAACATCGTCTTCGTGCGCCGTATCCGTTGTGTATACCCAGTGAAAGCGTCCAACGGTGCGGCAGCGATGGCGGCTCAATCTCGCCTGCGCAAGGGAGGAAAGTGGGGGAAAGCGCGCCGCCTTACAACCTGGGGAAGGGGGTGGCTGCTGCGCAAGCGCGCCGTCTTCACAAGGGGGGGGGGGGGGGGGGGGGGTTCTACACTGGCTGCTGCTGCGTATGGCGCGGCCGCGCGAGCCCTGTATAGAATACGATCTGCGATGGGCACACTGTAGGCGTCTAGGCGAATGAGGGCCGACAGCTTCGTGTGCGCTGTAGCACCCATGCGCTTGCGCATCACCCGTGTTCACGAAGTGAACCGTCACTGTTTTCTTTAGCTATTTTTTTTCAATTTCTTCAAGCCCAATATTGGAACATTTTGTACGTGCTGCTTCCTATGTTCGTTGGCCATATGCCGTTTCTGTCCAATTATCAGAACGAACTTGTGGCATTTTGTGCCACTGTGGCCCAGCCGTATAGAAAGCGTGAATGTACCTAACATGCCTTCTCCGTCTATATATGCATACACTGTTCAACGTCATGCCTTACCCAACAAGCCTCATGCTGCACATTCTTCGCCTTGACATTGCTGCCCCGTCGTGTCACACTATGCAGCCGCCTGAGTTGGTATTTGCATTCCGACAAAATTGATGAATGGTGTCGTGCATAACATACACACTGCAATATAGTAAATTTGTGCCCTGTGCGGTGTATATAGATAAACATGACATGAATTTCAAGCCAGATATGTCGAAAATGGCCATATGCGTACGATGGCCAGTGGTGTTAAAGGAAGACAAAGAACCAAGGGATACCCCACGAGCAAGTATTGCGTCGCACATCAGTCAAGAAATTCAAGTGGAATTATCGGGGTGCGAATAATTATATTGTTGGAGGAAAAACCTATATTTCCGCATATTTATAAATACGGCTCGTAGCACAAGCGTAATAGCAGCCAAGATGGCGAGGATCCGCTTCTAGTTCAACTTCATCTGAACCAGCCTATTATAACAATAGGCTGTCTCGCATCAATATAGTGGCTCCTTATTTGCGTGTTGGTGAGATAAACGTTCTTGCGTTTTTTTTCTTCTATTAGATTATGGTAGCACTGCATATCCCTGGCTGTTCTGGCGTATGACCCAGTTGCGATGCTCACGTTCTTTGGTTGATGCCGTAATATTTTGTATAACATTATTATTATTTTTGAACAATATTTATTTCTGAATATTATACACAATTTAGGTCTACTGTATCTACAGATTACATGTTTAATTCTTAATAGGAAAATTGATATTATAAAGTGACGGAAAATATTGAAAATGACCTTGCGTTACGTTGCGTTACGTCGCCGAGAGCTTACTATATAATTATTCGCATTAACATAACAACCGGGTGAGTACAGAACGGCGTTTGAATAGAGGCTAGTGAGATTAGAGAAGACCTGACGCCAGTGCACTGAGGGAAGATGTGATGCTGTCTAGGTACAGTGCCGAGTTTCAGGACTTCTTCCGCCGCGAAGTCAGTCGCACTGCTGATTACTTGCGTTATTCTATGACTCCTCCATCTTCCGGCTAGTAAGCTCCGTTGCTCCAAACAAAACGGGCTTAAACGCAGGCACATTCCCATCTGCCACTCCTGCAACAGCTTAGCCGAGCTGCGCGCAAACTTCGTGCTCGCGGCACGTGCTTTATTGCTCCTACTTTGCAAGGACAACCTTCGGTTGTCCTTGCAAAGTAGGAGCAGGTTCCATCGGTCACATCGGCAGGTTTCATCGGCAGGTTTCATCGATCACACGATGGAACCTGCCAAACAACGCCTTAGAATTGAAGCCAGTGCACCATTCAACGAGGCTGAAGCCGCTTGATTTGGTTTCCTTGCTTACAAAACGTCTACACATGCAAGACGAGACTATTCACCGCTCTTTTATACCCCTGTAACACGGGCACTCGAAAGCATTTTGAGCAAAAACTCTTCTCCCGAAAAAGAGTTCCGCCCGGAGACACACGACAGGGGGTGATCTCTTTTCCTGAAGCGGTCTTTTCTGGAAGTTCGTCGATCTCCTTTAAGGCGAAAACGAGTATAGCCTCGAAACCAGTAGGCACCAGCATTTATTATGTATTGAAGAAAATAAGCAAATGCATATTTTTTTGTCACCTTGGCTCATCAGAAAAATAATTTTATGTCTCGCACAAGGTGTAGTAAACCCAGTAACGCTATAAAAAGAAGCCCAATGTTGCCAGACAAGCATGTGCACTTCGCTAGTTTTGCAAAAGTTCTTTAAAATACTAGGATAAATCTTTACATTGACATATGTTAATCTGGCGTTGTTAAATTTATTTGAAAAACGTGTAATGCAATAAGTTCTCACTTTATATTTTGACATACATCAGTGTATTTTGGCCGATTTTGTTTCGAACGCTAGCGCCACGCTTTCGTTAGTGTGTCCAGAAGAAAACACTAAAATGAGATCGTCGATTCCGCGTGTCTGCTGCGCAACACCTTTGTCTTTGGTGTGTCTTCGGCGCAAAGTCTTTCAACTTGGTAAAACACCACTTGCGTAAAAGAGTTTTTGCGTGCTCGTGTGACAC
The DNA here is from genome assembly GCF_013339745.2 of Dermacentor silvarum. Taxonomy (NCBI): domain Eukaryota; kingdom Metazoa; phylum Arthropoda; class Arachnida; order Ixodida; family Ixodidae; genus Dermacentor; species Dermacentor silvarum. The sequence goes on from NC_051160.1 coordinate 75,212,018, forward strand.
AGGTATTAGGTGTGAAGCCCCTTGTGTCGGCATCTCCTGTCGTCATCGTCGTAGTCACGGTAAGCAAGCGGCTCGTGCTCGCGCTCGGCACGCGCTCGGCACGCGCTCGTGCCACTGCTCCCGCGTAACAATATCTTCGCTTCACGTAGATACAGTATAATAGCCCATGTGAATAGGTAGCGAATAGTTGTATTTGAGATGTAGATTCTTGCTAATTTATTTACCATCTGTGTTTGCACAAAATCAGCCAAAACATTACTTCTTCATGTACATCTGTACTTCCGTGCTGTGGAAATAGCTTTCATTATGCTCAAATAAAAATAATGCAATATCTTTTAATACTAAAGAGTTATTCTTGTCATGTACTTTATTCAAAGACGTAAAAGTGTTTTACGGTAAATACGTAACACTGTATCTATGCAATTTCATTTAGTATGCAAAAGTTTTTCCCCGTGTACCACAGATATCACGCCATCATGGAACAACATTATAGGCAGATGACGTAGACAATGTAAACGTAGAGGATATCACTGTTTCAAAAAATGTTAATAGACACAAATGAGTTTTCATCTTTAACATGCATGGTTCTATATCCGCGTGGTTCTCTATTGAGTTAAGACGGCGGTGCTGGTCCGCCACTATGCATATTCTTGCGCTAGCACTGAACCTAGGCCTCGGATATTCAGCCAACCCGACCCAAGACCATAGTATCGGATCTCAAACATCATGTCAAGCGCCGACGCGACGCATTACATCATCACAAAATCAATGAACTGCCGATTAAACATTGGCAAGTTATCCGAACGCATCAAGGCTGCAGAATTCCAGGTTTCCGGTATATAGTTCCTTATTTTTCATTTTTAGTAATAAAATGCTTCTCTCAACGTAACCCTAACGGAAATAATTCAGTAGTCGGTACACAACCCAGTTACAAAGTATTTAAATTCCTCGATCATGCTATTGCTTCATACCCTGTCGGTTTTATTCTTTTTTTAAGTGAAATGTGGCTACCTATTTCTCCGTACTAAACGTTGAGCCATTCCGCTAGATTTATGGTCCTTGTACATTGCATGTAGCCTCACAGTTTGATTTGTCTTTACATATAGTGCGACGCGCATCAACCGTTACCGCAATTAAAAATTTGGACTGGCATAGAGCTAGAGCCGGCTGTTACAGTAAAGCACGGTCGACATGCCGGTAGCAACGCCTGTAGCGTGACGTGGCCGCCTAGAGCGTGACGTGAGGAATATCGGAGCCTGCGTCATAGACTTCTTGCGCACAAGCGCGATAGCCTCGTAAACAAGAAGTCAGTCTAGGCTCTACTGCTAACATGCCGGCGCATGCTGTTTCCTTAGGATGGCTTAAATATCAAGTATTCAGGCGGTGTTCTCTGTCAAACTCCGTAGCTTGGTATTTTGGTCTTCAATTGAGTAGTGGGATGGAACGCATAGGTGACTCGTATAGTAGACGCATATCTGCGCCGGTGATGGCGTGCGTATAATACATTTTCTTTTATTTAGTTTATCGCGGTTTAGCGAGGCGGGGAAAACATTCGCGTACACCTACAGCAAATATTCGTTTTTTTTATTTTATTTTAACACATCAATGCTGTTTTTTAGTTGCATGTAGCGTGAAATTCTGGCAGAACATATCCTTAAGTGACAGGGTCTTGGTAGCACCATTTCCGTTTTCGCCACCGCCAGTGGTTCCTTTCAGGCAACCATGTTATTAGTGGTTCTGAAATATGTGTTGTCAATTCTAATAAGCACTTAGGTGCCAAATTGTCCAGTTACCTCGGTTGGTCTTCAAGCATTTGCAGCATTAGCGACGACGGCAACCATGTTCTATGCTACCTGCGCCATATATAGTTTACGTCTTGTTCCCCCTTCCGTAAAACTACTAGCATATATAGCACTTGTCCGACCCAAACTGAAAGACTCATGCTCAGTGTTGGATCGATACCAATCTAACCATGCAATAGCACTGGAATCTTTTCAGAATCGCGCAGCAACATTCATTCACTCCGAGTACTCTTACCACACCAGCGCCAGAAACTTAAGTCATCTCTTAACGTTGCAGCCCAAGAACACTGCATGCCGCAAAACAGCAAGGCTATGTCTCTCTTACAATTTTTGTCACTTTCTGCTTCACCAGACCGACATCAAGCAGGCGGATCGCACTTAAGCAAGTCATAGCCATTCGAAGGCTATTTATTCCCCTCCATCTCGCACCACCACTCATCTTATTTATTTATCCATCTGCAAGCGGTGCACAACTCCAGTCATTCATCTTTTGAGGCATTCATCAATCGAATGCATAACCTACTAGATCTTGCCAACCCTCATGTAAAACCGCAAATAGGGTATTTGAGGTATCACAAATAACGAAATAAATACTTGCACACATTTCATTGCATTTCCATAGTATTCTACCAGGTGGCACGCCTTGTAGCAGTTCGATGAATACAGAAGATGTTATCGAGATGAACACAAAAATGCTAGGATAAAAAACATGTATAGCATACCTGATTAAATCAAGCACGCTAGGCGACTATTTGTCACCGCCCCGTTTCGATTGGGATGCTAATCATCATCAGCAGCAGCAGCAGCGTATGTGACATGTGCGCCGCGTAGTGTAGATCCCTGTTGTTCCTCTTCGGTACACGTTATGGTGCCTCGTCACCGGGTACGAACCGCTGCTGAAGAAGATAATCGTAGATCTACGTGCGCAGCTTCAACGAGGCAACGTCGGGTTCAGCAGACCGTTGTGCAGAGAGCAGCACAGGCCGCATCCCACCATCGATGCCGGGTGGACAGTTCAGTTCGTTCTCGTGAAAACGACACAAAGATACCTCGCCGCGAAGACCCTCTAGTGCGTGCTGCAGAAAACAAAGCTTCTTTGGAGCCACTCGTCCAGCTAACGCTGTGACTGCTGCGTGTGCGACGCAGGCCTATGACTTTTTCCGTCTCTAGAAATATCTCTCAACGTAACCTTATCGTGAATAATTCATTAGTCGTCACACAATACACTTAAAGAATACTTGAAATTCCTGTCGAATGTCATTGTTTCATTGTCTGTCTTTATTTTTCAGTGAAATGTTGCTACAAGTATATTGTTACTAAAGGGTGAATATTTGGTTTTGATTTATTGTCCTCTTACATTGCATGTGACCTCACAGTTTGAGTTGCCCGCACATGCGGTGTGACGGGCATCAATCTTTATCGCGATCCACAATTTGGCTATTGCGCAGAGGTAGAGCCGGCTCTTACATAAAAGCAAGATCCGCATGCATTTAGTAACGCCAAAAGTGCTACGTGGCCGTCTGAACAGTCACCTCAAGAATCTCGAAGCCTGCGTCATCGGCTTAAGGACTACTTGCGCACAAGCTCGATAGCGCTCGTAAGCAAGAAGCTGAAAGTCAATTCATAACACGCCGGTTCACGCCGTTTCTTTAGGATGGTTTAAATGTCAAGCGTTCTGCAGGTATTTGCTACCAAGTTCCGCAGTTTGCCATTTTGATCTTCAGTTGTGTAGCGGGATGGAACTGATAGGTGCCTAATTTGCTAAGCGCTGGTCTGCGCCGATTACGGCATACTACAAGTGAATTTCTTTTATTTATAGTCTATTCCGAGGAGGGGAAAAAAGTTCGCGTACACCTTCAGCAGATACTCGTTTTTTTATTTTATTTTAACACATCAATGGTGTTTATTATTACTCTATGTAGCATGAAATACTCACAGAACATATCGTGTAGTGGCATGGTCTAGGTTGCAATATCTCGCGTAACGAACGTTAGCTGATTTCGGCGGCGTCATTAGACAGTCTTAGTTTAACGTTAGCGTAATAACGGGGTTAAGGGAAAGAGCGTTACCGCTCCGCAAACGAACTTTGCAGAAAGAGAGCTTTAGTATAGCGTGATAGCGTAGTTTACGTGCGGGATGCTATTCCATTAGGCTTTGAATTTCGCATACATAGGGCACCTAATTCTATGTGTGTGTGCGTCCGGAAAGGGCAATAGGCAGCGGAATGGAGGTCAGGAGCGCGTTGTATTTTTACTTCCCATGTCCGCGATCTGCAGCGAAACAGACAAGCACTACAAGCTGTATACCGTAGCCTCCGAAATCTTCCCATCTGAGAGGCCATATGCCGTCGTCGCGCCTACCCCCGACTTTAGCGACAGGTGGCGCTCACATCTCGGAGAAAATTTCCCTCATTACGCTTAGGCGCGTTCGAAACGAGAAGCGATCTCGAAAATTCCTCAAGGTTAGCCATAACACTCTCCCGTCGAAGCGGCATGAGACTAAGCGAAAGCCGTTTACGCACTCGTTTGCTGCGAACGAAGTGAATTCTACAAAAACAACACCAAATGCAGTTTGAAGTGGGCGACCAGGACCACCGCCATGTTTTACGTAAACTACGTAAACCGCGCAAAGGCGTTAACGTTAAATCTGAGAAATAGCGTGCGTACGGTAAACGGTATGGGTCGGTTTGCGTTCTGCGCATGCGCATTTCGACCCCGCTATTCCTGTAAGCCCGCTATTATGGTAAACACGCTAAACTAAATCTGTCTATTGCTCTTATCTTGCATGTATACAAAAACTTGGGTTTGGCAGTGTTCTGTGAATACCCTGTGTTCTAGTCTCTTCAACTACAAGGTAAACGTGTTCTGCAAAAATATTTGTAAGCTGTATTTATTCTGTAGCGACGGAGGGCAAAGTGTAATAATCAAATATGATTTCTTTTAGGGTGCCTACACTCCAATAAATTGTGAAATTTCGGAAGGACTTCTTCACAGTCTACAACTAAAATTCTCACATCGCTAGCTGTAACAAAATATTTTTACTCAAATTTGCGCCAGGCTTATGAAAAACATGGCAGCATCCTAAAATCGCGATTTGTGTGCGTAATGGGCTGCCCAACAATATTACCACTTAAATCGAAGCTTGTTCTTGTAATACACCGCTGGGTTTGGTGGGTGAGAAATGCGGACGTGCAAATTGACGTTGGTTCATCGACATCGTTCCTTCTTCGTCATTTCATGGCGACGACGCTGTAGTCATTATTCGCGAATATGCCGCTGTTGGCATCTCATTTTCATCATTACGTTGTCATCATCAAGTCGTGATCATGGATTCGTTGACATACCGCCGTCCTGATGTCCTCATGCTCATTCCAGGGTCACCATTTCAATTTCGTCGTCCAATTCTCATCATACCGGCGTCTTCATATAGTCGCGATCAGCCCATTGTCGCCATGTCATGCTGTCATCGTACCAACTTCATTATTTCAGAATCGCCATTCCATTGCCGTCATGTCATCATCGACATACAGCCTTCACCATTCCAGTGACGTCATGCCTTCTTAGCAATCTCATCATTGTCACTGTGTCTTCGTTATGAAGTCATTCACATTCCCAACCCTGGTAAGCTAGTGCCATACTAAAAAAAGTGTGCCGGTCCCGGCGATATTATATGTTTCATATAGCTGTACCAAAAGTAATGAAAAAATGACCTCCCCTAACTCTCAATAAATGTGTATTTAGCAATACTGTGGGTCGCTGCTGTGCATGAATACTAATAACATTAACGTTAAGAGTCAGGACGTGTTCTTTTGTGCAGTTTCTTGTTGACTTTGATTAATGTGTTCGTTGTCCCTACTGATTGCACCAATAGATATGTCGTCGCGTATATGATATGTTTCATAACGCCGGTGTCAGAATAGAATCCTTAAGTAAACCTCGCGGCAGCTCAGGAGAAATGGGTAGCGATGCTGTGCTCCAGGTCGCGGCTTCTTTCGCGGCTGCTACGGCACCTTTTGATGGGGCAAACTACACAAATTCTCGTGCACTTAGATTTAGGTGCACGCTAAAGATGCCCAGATGGTGAAAATTATTCCGAAGTCCCACACTAGCGCGTGCCTCATAATCAGATCCTGGTACTGGCCTGTAAAACCTGTGAAATTATGGAATTTTGAACCCTTAGTGTTCTCCCTAAGACCTTTCACTTACGGTGTTCTATGGAGGTATAGGTCCCGGATTCGCTGCATTTGAAATTCTCCAAAATTATGCGCGGCGTGTTACTCTCAAAACCGTGATGAACACCGACACCTACATTTATCCTTAGCGAAAATTTCTGCATAGTAAAACGGATACCTGACTACTAACGAACCGCAGAGCTTTCTTAGTGCTAGCACATTGCTATCGAGTGATTCGTACATGGATGTCGGCAAGGTCGTAGAGAACGAGGAAGACAACGATTGCGTAGGACGCGTTCGCGTGTGGCGCTTCAGCCATGTTGACCAGCGTTTCCATGTAAATATGTTATAAATATACCTTTCGCTTATCTGTCGCCTCCATCACAATTTGCTAGAGGTAGGGGGCGGGGGGGGGGTGCTGGAAAGGGGAGCAGTGGCTATTCCTATAACAATAATTTGTGAAGTGCAGAATTTTTTCTGGCGCAAGCCAAATAGTTTTCACATGTCCCTCACGGCGTTTCAAACACATTTTTTTTTCGATGTTAGCAAGCGAGCTAGTAGGTCTTGTATTACGACACATTTTTACACTGAAAATGAAAGGTATACCACTCTATACGAAAACGGTGACCAGCGAACCAGGAAGATAAGAAATATTCTTTGAATTGTGTAATGTTGGAGAGTTTCAGACAGCACCAAACCGACATCCTATATTGTTTTACAAGACAATTGTAATTGTAGGGCTGTTTAACTTTGCAATGTGTTTTTTTTTATTCGCGCTACCGCCTTCCAATTTTAGGGCCTCTTAAGCCAGGGGTACCGTGCTGTAAATCATAATAAACGCGACTGGACGTATATAGCTAGTTCCTGGCCATCAATGACTGCTAGGAAAACCAAGAATGTACCAGCTCGTCGATGCAAAACAGCCCGTGACCTCTTATGATTTGGCCTGTTGTAGAGGCTTACGACCATGGAAAAGAACTGGAGACGCGGCACAATGGAGTGATGCCGATTTTCAAGATTTACAGGGCCACAACGACACCAGTAAAACGCACAATACTACAGCCACGCTGTACGAATTATATTTATAAGGACGCCATCTCTAGATGTAGTAAAACCCCGCGGTGCCGATCGCTCGAATAAGCAAACCTTCTGGTACGGCTTACTAACGCTACTGTCAAAGATTTAATCTTTTAAACAACCAGTGAACATGAGTCCTGGAAGCGGAAAAACGGGACAACTGCATCCCCCCCCCCAACTGTTAGAAAAAAAAAAGTAGCCTGCCTCTGGTACAGCATGTAAAAAACAACTGACCCAAGAGACCTGAGCTAATCAGGACTGTGGTCTTAGGTTCTTTGCAAATTATAAACACTTATACATCATCCTTCTTGTAGAATGAGGTAAAAAAGTTTTCGTAATAAAACAATACATCAGGACGAAAAGACCTGTACATATAAATCATCCTCATAGCTATTTCGAAAATATGTGTACCTCACACCAAGAACATTCAGGCAATATCACACACGTTCGACTATTGGTTTAGTTTTCTTCGCCTTACGCACAAGCGTAACTACTCAGCTACTGCAGTCGTCGAATGTGTGTTCGAAGCCGCGAAGAAAGCGGAGGGGGAAGGCGCTTGCAGGTGAAGGGAAACGCGCGCCGTGGAAAGCTCGAAAGAGCGCGCTGAGCGCGCGGCAAAGCAGCGCCACATGGCGGAAAGTCTACGTGACGTTGAGCGATGGGGCAAGGAGAAGCGAGGCGAAGCGTTGCGGATGAGGAAGGTATAGGGGGCGGCCAGCTGGGTTGACTTCGTCTGGCTTTGATGGCAGTTGCCACAGAAATTGTTGTCGTTACGGACGTACGGGGTTCGTCTATTGGCAACATCGTCTTCGTACGCCGTACCCTTTGTGTATACCCAGTGAAAGCGTCCAACGGTGAGGCAGCGATGGCGGCTCAATCTCGCGTGCGCAAGAGCGGCAAGCGGGGGAAAGCGCGCCATCTGCCCACTGGGGAAGGGCGTGGCTTCTGCAGAAGCGCGCCGTCTTCACAAGGGGGGTTCTACCCCGGCGGCTGCTGCGTATGGCGCGGCCGCGCGAGCCCTGTATAGAATAAGATCTGCGATGCGGACAGTTTAGGCGTCTAGGCGCATCAGGGCCGAAAGCTTCGTGTGTACGATAGCACCCATGCGCTTGTGCATCACCGATGTTCACGAAGTGAACCGTCACAGTATTTATTTTTTATTTGGTCAAGCCCAATATTGAACCATCGTGTATGTGCTGCTTCCTATATTCGTTGGGCATTCGCCGTTTTCTTTCCAAGTATCCAGAATGAATTTGTGGCATTATGTGTGGCCCAGCTGTATAGAAACCGTGTATGTACCACAATTTATTCTACTTCTCTATTCATACACTGTTCAACGCCATTCCTCACCCGACAAGCCTCATAATGCGCATTCTTCCTCGTGACATTGCTGCCTCGTCGTGTCACAATATGCAGCCGCCTGAGTTGGTTTTTCCATTTCGACCCAATTGATGAATGGTGTCGTGCATAACACACGCTCTGCATTATAGTAAATATAGGGCCTGTGCGGTGTATATAGATAAACACGACATGAATTTCAAAGCCAGATATTTGAAAATGGCCATGTACAAAATGCGCATGCGTGGTGCGTACGATGGCCAGTGGTGTTAAAGGAAGACGAAGAACCAAGGCATACCCCTCGAGCAAGCAGTGCGTCGCAGATCCATCAAGAAATTTAAGTGGAATTATCGGGGTGCTAAGCATTATATTGTTGGAGGAGAAACATATATTGCAGGATACTTACAAATAGCGCTAGTATGGCAGGCGTAATGGCAGCCAAGATGGCGAGGAGCCGCCTGTAGTTCTTCTTTCTGCCTTTCTGTAAATAAATTTTTCTCTCTCTAAACTTTCTTGCTTTTTCCATTAGATTAGGGAAAGCGGTGCATATCCCTGGCAGTTCTGCAGGCGTATGACGCTGAAGCAAGGCTCATCTTCTTTGGTGGTCTTATTATTATTATTCATATTATTCTTATTATTATTATTGAACACTATTTGTTTTTCAATGCTAGAGACAATTTTAAGTTTAAGGTATCTCCAGATTGCATGCATAATTCTTAACCGGAAAATTGATTTAATAAGGTGAACCCAAAAATTGAGAGCGTCCTATATAATTCTTCGCATTTAACACCGACCGGATGAGTATAGAACGCCGATAGGATGAGAGGATAGTGAGGATGGAGAAGACATACGCCACTCTATTGAGTGAAGATGTGATGCAGCCTAGGTACAATCACGAGGTTCAGGACTGCTTCCGCCACCAAGGCCATCGTACTGCAGATGACTCGTGTAATCCTGCCGCACCTGCATATTCCGGCTAGTGAGCTACGGTGCTCCAGGCAACACGGGCCTAAATGCAGGCTCTTTATCATTCGCCACTACTAAAACAGCTTCGCGCCACAGGCAACTGCTGCGTGGCTCCTACTCAGCCAGAACAACCTTCGGGGGTGGCGTTAACCGCGTTCTACTGATCACACTAGGCAACGTGCCTAGCGACGCCGTAGAAATGCAGCGAATGCACCGTGAGCAAGGCTCAAGCCACTGGATTCGGTTTCCTTGCTTACAGAACGTCTACAGCAGACGAGACTCTTCACATCTTTTATTGCGACAATATATAACCGATAGCCCCACTGGATCCTACGAATCCTGCTCGTGACCTCGGGGCAGCCAAGTGTGTTCCACCATTTCAAAGGTCGCGATACTGAAAGCGAAACCTCTTTCGTTATGTATGCATCGTGGTTCCAGTGGTCCATTCAAAGATCTAGTATTGACAATTTCAAGTATGGCTTATTTCTGACTTACCGTTATGGTTTAGATTGTTTCTTTTTTGATATTTATTACTCATGCAGCTGTGCAGAATTTGTTACCTTCACTTTCTGTGCAATATATGGCTTTTTTTACCTCTTTTTGGCAGAAACGGCATCCTGTCTTATATGCTGAGGTGCCGTTTTAGTAGCAAATAAAATTTTGAACGAACTTTATCGCACACATAAAAATTCACCCTACTACGAGTCGTATTTCTTACATACAATCTCATCAAACACTTCTATAAAGCTTCGCTTCACGTAGGTGCACTATGATAGCTCATGTTAACAGCAATCGAATAGTTGTATTGGATGTGTAGATTCTTGCACATATTTTTACATTTTTTGTTTGCACAAACTAGGCAAGCACATTGCTTCTTCCGTTACGTCTGTATTTCCGTGCTGTGAGACAAGGTGTCATGATACAAAGGTCAATAAAGAATGCAATATATATATATATATATATATATATATATATATATATATATATATATATATATATATATATATAGCGTTGTTCTCACCATATATTTTATTGAAAGACGTGAAACTTAGTTACGCGCAATACATAAGACTTTATCTTTGAAATTTTATTTGGTTTGCAAGTTTTTCTACGTATACCAACCATAATACACCGTGATGTAGCAGCCTTAAAGACCGACGACAAGATTATGGCAGCATAGAGGATAGTCCGCTCACCAAGCTGTGGACGTGGCGCGTTGACGGCGAACCCTCGTAGTTCCGTCTCGCGGTATGGGCATCGGCGGTAGACCTGGCCGGCTTCCCCGCAGTGATAGCAAAGCGGGTGGTGGTCGGGGGCGCGCCAAAGGTAGGTCTTCCTCTGATAGCTGCGCTGGGCGACGGGCGGCCGTGCTGGCGGCGGCGGCGGTGGATGACGGAACTGCGGCGCGTGCACGGAGGGGGACCTTGACGGTGGATGACGGTGGCGTAGGTCATCGCTTCCGGCTGTGATTGAGGCGATGCAGGAACTTCTGGCACTTCCAGTGACCGCTGAATCTCATCTTTAACTATGTGAGCGATCGAGGCCACCTGAGGCTGCGACCTTGGGTATAACTTCTGCAGCTCTTCCCGTACGACCGCTCTGATCGTCTCTCGCAGGTCGTCGGCGCCTAGCTCTTGAGCTTCGGCGCAGTTTGTCAGCGCACGGCAGTTGTATTGCTTGGCGCGCATTTCAAGCGTCTTCTCAATCGTTGTGGCCTCCAAAATAAATTCTGCGACAGTCTTGGGCGGGTTGCGTATCAATGCGGCAAATAGTTGCTCTTTGACACCCCGCATCAAGAACCGAACTTTCTTCAGACATGTCGGGGTCGGCGTGGCGGAAGAGGCGAGTCATCTCCACTGTGAAGACCGCGATGTTCTCGTTCTGCAATTGCACTCTAGTTTCTAAGAGAACTTCGGCCCTGTTCTTTCGTACGACACTTGTAAAGGTCCGCACGAAGTTTTCGCGAAATAGGTCGCACGTCACCAGGGTGGTCTCTCTGTTCTGAAACCACGTCCGAGCAGCGTCATCAAACGAAAAATAGACATGGCGCAGCTTGTCGTCATCACTCCATTTGTTGATTGTCGCGGTCCTCTCGTATGTCTCCAGCCAGGTTTCAGGGTCTTCAACCGATGATCCACGGAAGGTCGTTGGCTCCTGAGTTTGTTCCAGCAGGATGGGGGACGCTGTGGCTGACATTGGGGTCGTTGACTTGGCCTTGATCGTTGTGTTCTTCTCGGGAAGGAGTCGGTACCCCGGCAGAAGTCCTTGCTGCCTACGGCTAGCTCGCTGGTCCTTGGCCACGTTGGTGTTATCCTCTGGTGTCGGGCTTGGATCGCGGCTATGCGGGGGCGTTCGGTGCATGAACGCACTAGCACCTCCACCAGATGTCACGTAGTAGTGACGGTGAATAAAACAGTCGCAAAGCTATGAATGATGAAACGAACTTTTTATTGGGCGAACTTGTGCCCACAAAAGCAAGTTGTACTCGAAGCACCACGACAGCGGTGAACACAGTCGGCGATCGTCGAAATCAGGGGTGCTATGCAGGATGCACCGAGTTTGGCGAAACTAGGGATCTTCACGAGCTCTGGCGACGCCGCAAGATGAAAGAACTGATGGTCACAAGACAAAGTTTGTCCGTTGGCACGCCTCCAGTTTCATTGGTTTATCTAGGTTCCCTCTGGGTGGCTATCATCCCTTGGGCGTTGCCATATGGGCGGTCGACAAACTGGAGCTCACGTGATGATACGGTCTGTGCATGGTCGTGCCTTCTTTCACTTGTTTGTCGTTCCACCGAGTGCATTACAGGCACAAGCAAGTTATGAAATAAATGCATTCAGTACAATATTATTAGTCGCATTAACGTGGGTTATAAGCATTTTAAAGATTAGAAGGTGTACACTCAATGTGTATTAGACTAATTCATAGTTTAATACGTTTCGTGTTATACCACGAGGGGACGCTCACCCTCTTTTTTCCCCTCTGGATTGGATTGGCGCGACTTGCTACGTGCTTGCGCTAGCATTTCCGAGCACAGACTGATGTGCGCCTAGTTTTCACACTAGGCTTAAAACAGATCGCTCGTTGCTCGCACCAAAGTAAGGCTGCGAGACAAAGTGAGCGTCGGCTAGCGCAGAAGTGGTTTGCCGCGTGCTTACCGTGTAAGCACTCAGGAATGCCGAAAGCAGTCATACAAGGGTCAGCAGAAAAGTACGCTTTATTTTCTTTTACTTTATGATGCACCTTCATAGTGGATAGCACCGAGCAATGGCTTCTAACAACCGCAGGAAAGAAATAATTTTTATACTGGGTAGCCCGAGCGATCCGTGGCTTCTAACAAACGCAAGAAAGGGTCTTTGCAGCGCGCGTGGCCGTTGAGTGCCACCACATCCGTCTCAGGTGGGACTCCAGCATCGGTGCAGTGGCCCTGTACCCACCGCTAACGAGGTGGCGCTTCAATTTTTTTTTTTACAATAACTTTCTATTCGTTGTGTGTGAACGCCCGTGATGGGGTCCACAAAGTTCACGCTGTGGTTGAATGTCTCCTAATACAGATTGATGCATAGCCCCATTAGCATCCACTAAATTTGGGATACAGTTGTATGCGGCCAATTCGTCAATAATAATGGTCCCCGGCTGAACATTGGCGGCAATAATGGCACCTAGTGTCGCCGTCTTTCGTCGGTCAACCTTGAAAAGTCGCAGCACCCCTTTGGTCTCGCAGAACATGCCGAAGACCCATGGGCCACCATCTTTAACACCGCCGTAATTTTGGCGGCTCGGCGGAACGCTGTCGCCCGTCATTAGGCGGCCTCGATTGTACTTTTTCTCGCCGTGAAGAAAGCACTCGTCAGTGTGCGCTATCTTCCCGGGGCCACTGAGTGGAGGTGGCGCCAGCAGCTCGTCCCTCGCGACCTCACGGGTGTAGTTCCTACAGTCGCCGATGGCGTGTTCCGATAGAGGAAACAAGTCGCCGGTCATCTCCTTCAACAGCCATATGTCTATGCTTTTGCTCACGTAGTACGAGAGCCAAATAATTTGCCGCCTGGAGAGGTGGTCGTTCGGACGGCCGAGGCGGTCTGTGTTGGCGAAGTAACTTCCTTCACCTCTCTGCCCGTGCCGTGCAGCGGTATACCGTGTAACTGCGAAAACTGCTTTCGGCCCCTGTTTCACCGGAAGGCAGCCCGGCATCAATTCTGAGTCTTCCTATATAATGTCTTAGAAGCGTGAATTGCTGGGCTAGTTGGTTCATGTTCTAAAGCGAAAAAAAAACAGCGAAAAACCAAGACGCAGGACCAGTAGGAGGCAAACACAACATGTATCCGCTTGTAAGTTTTCACCTCGCTGTCGCCACTCGCGGCAAAAAAGTGCAAAATTTAATAATTCGCTCGATCTCCGTTTGACATCACAAATTTACAGCATTATAAAACGAAAAACTGATACTTTAACAAATAAAATGTTCGTTATTTTATTTGTTGTATTTTAAGGTATTCGATTAAGGGAAAGTGTAGGTGCAAGAATGCACCGCATGTGCCCCTTTCGCATTCGAAGGAGGATAGACAGATAATGCCCGAAAGAGGAGGCACGCCCTTGACAAGCCCGAGAAAGGCGTGGCAAACGGCTCAAGGCAAGTTTGCAGGTAGACAGCGGGACAGTGACGGTATTGCTGAATGGCGATAATACGTTGATAACAATACGCGGCGCTGGCGCATTTTATTGCGCAGTCTTCTGTGCTTGAAGCGCGGAAGCACTGTGCCGCGCAGGGTGCGCTCATGTTGTCATACGCGGCTTTATCTCGACATTTCTTTTTGCCTGCTGTTTTTGCACGTTCCTTGCTATCTCTGTTCACTGACTGCCATCGAGCAAACTCGGGTAAAACTCGTGCGAACGAGAAACTCGGCGCATCCTGCATAGCACCCCTGATCAGCGGCAAAACGCGTCGGCTTTCATACATGAGTCATCGAAGGTTTCAGAGTAATCCCTGGTGCCCGCGTGTCTTCCAGAAAGTACTAGACAATTCGCGTCGCTTAAACAATCAGATTAAATAAACGTCGGTCACAACAGACAACGGATAGAAGCTTCCGATATATGCAGGCGCGTCCTGTTCGGAGCGATAGCGTTTGATATCTGTTAGCAGGTGAAAAGCGGTCACCGGTGAAAGATAAACAAGTACACCTGTCACGTGCTTTTTGAAATTTTAAGTTTTTCTTTCGTAAGTACTATCTGCCATTTGCCAACTGTCTTCGCTAATATGTCCAGCATCAGGATTGGCTGAAATTTTCTCTTACGAAAGATTTCATCATAGGAAGTTTTTGCGAATTCGAGCCCTGATTCCGTGGTCTAGTCACCTTAGGAAGAGTACTGTTTCATAACCGGATACCTTGGCTTCAGTGAGGTGTCCTGACATCTGATGCGTGATCAGATTTGTAGTGAGCTGAGACATTTAAAGTGGTCCTACATGGAGTGGTATTCCATATCTGGGGCCAATGTAAATAGTGTAAAATAAACCTCTTTTAGGGGCGAAGCTCATTAGGGCGTGGGTCTGTCCTTCGTCCGATGTATAGTATGTAGCCACCTGCAGTTTTATGAAGTGTTCACTAGATGGCGTAAGTGTCGATAATTCTATACATAAGTGTATATAATGTCACTAGATGGCCCTAGTTTTTCGTATAGTTGATGAGAAAACCTACAATGCAGTGCAACGGGTTACCGCTAGGGGTGTTATAATAAAAGGTGCTCGCTCTTGGCGCACTTTCTCTTTCGCTCGGAGTCGCCGGATGGAAGACAAGGCTGCGGAGCGGAGAGCACGGAAGGCGGCGGCGGCGCGCGCTCGCAGGCAGAATCCCGCGGCGAGAGCGCGCGAGGCCGCGGCTTCACGACAGGCAGCGCGGCGGCGGTGCGAAGACCCCGTAGTGCGAGAACGAAAGGCAGAAGCGGCACGGCTGCAGCGCGAAGACTCAGGCGTTCGCGAACGCGAAGCAGCGGCGTTATCCAACCGTTATTCCTTCATTTCACGGACCACAAAGCCGTGGTAATGAAAGGACTCCGCAAACCAAGCATCTAAGAAGAAGCGTCTAAGAAAATAAAACGTATTGTATATATACACACACTGTTTCTCACGTGTTTACTTGATCATATACTGGGCGAATTACTCGGAGTATTCACGATTTACCGATGATCCCTCCGGAGCTTCGCCCCATCATCATCGCTCACCTCGTGGAAATGCTGTGATTTTTTTTCTCTCGCTTTTTCTTTCGGTGTACTCATCTCTGTGCCTGAAGTACTCCTGGATAAACGCTACCACGAGCCGCGACAACGCTAGTAGCACTATGGACTAGCACATAAGCAGTCCTTGGACCTACCGTTGCACCCTTGGCCCATTACGAATGTACGATACATCAAACCCTAATTCTGTTTTCCATTGGTATCTTAGCCCTAACATATTCTGAGCAATGATGGAGACCACGGATATTCATGCTTCAGTTCTTGGTGAATTTATACTTCATCGTATCTTGGCCATCTCATACAGTTCCTGTAATTGGTTGTCTCTATAGATCTCCCTCAGCAGCTCAGCAAATTTGTCCTCTATGCCTTCGTGCTTGACATTATTAATAGTAATTCCCGGTCTACATTGTCATAGCCTCCTTTAATACCTAGAAATGCCATCCTTAAATGTGTATTGCTAGCATCAAAATCTCTATGCACTCATTTATTTCAAACATATTATCCACTAAATATCTTCATCGTCTAAAACCATTCTATTGTTCCCTTAGTATAGCATTTTTGTCCACTCACCTTACAGTTCGAAGGTTATTGCTTCCATTGCCATTCAATGTACTATTGACTTTACTGAAGTTTGTCGGAGGGAGTTCGTCATTTCTTGTCACTTTTGGCTTTGTATACGTGTTTAATCTTGCTATCACACCGTCTAACCAGAATTTCCTTTGTTTTACTTACTTCTGTGGCATTAGTCGATTGAATTGGCCTCTTGGCAGGCTGCGCAATCTAGCAGCGCGTATAATGGCCGTATAAATGCCCGCAAGCTTTTCAAGCATATTACATCGTCATCGTTGACTAAATAGACTATTATTCGCTCTTCTCATGTGGCTTTTTTAGCACATTCCTCTCAAGGTCCTTCTAACTAAATTGCTAGGTATAGAAGGAGCCTCTATATCCATCACTACTTGAAATGAACATTGCGTGGCTGCTCTCGATATTTATTGCACAGGTCAATATAGAATGCTTCTGCTGCTTTTACTATATCATCAAAATTGCTGATGATTTTACCCTGCATATCATTCACTCCATACATCTTGCCCTGTCATATGCCAAGTTTTTTTAGTGATTTCATGCTACAGACATTTTGTACTGCTTCCTCAAACTTTCCGGCATTAAAATTTCAAGTATTCCTTACTTGGTTCTGTCTCATTAGCTTTGACAGTTCAGTAAATTCAACGTGAAGTTTTGAATTAAACACTTAGATGCTTTAATGTTTCTTTGTAAGGTAACTTGTTCCCATGGAGGGCTTACCTACTGGTTGCCTTGCCGCTTTACCTCTCCCTTCAATTGCTGCTTCTGAAGTCAGCTTAGATAAGGCTTCAATCATTACTTCTCTGTTATCTTCATCTTCGGGTTGTAAAATTGCATATTTGCTTGCGAGCGCCAGGCAGAATCGTTTGCTTTTACGTTTACATTTCCGGCCCCTCCCCTTCTTGTCAGAAGTCGAGGGACCAAGTATGCCATTTCCCCCCTCCCTGCCACTTTTGAAAGGAAGCATTTTTGGCTACACACTGGAGAATCGAACAAAACAACAGCGGTGGCAAAATTGTCTTTCGGAATGCATTACCCACCAATGTAATGCTTTTCTTTATTACTTATCCCCTGCTCGGGCAGCGAGGATTGTCTTTCGAACCTCGCTTTGAAGAGCTGTAGCAGACGACGAACGTCTGGCGTGCGCCACGCGCGCTGGCTTGCGAAGAAGGCTGGCACTGGGCAGTTACCGCGTTTTGTGACCATCTAACTATATGCAACAGCACACAATTGCCTTGCTCTATTTAACCTATGACGAGGGGGCGGGGGTCGGAATAAGTTATTACAATCAGCCGCGACCAATGGTGGCGTGCCTGGCTGCATAAAAGCTTTAGGATTATAAATTATCGATACTTTTCAATATATACATATGTGTTCGTGCGTGCGTGTGTGTGTGTGTGTGTGTGTATGTGTGTGGGTGTGTCGAGAGGCTGTCGAATTTCATTGTGTAGTCACCACTTATACTAGATATGTTGCTGAAAACGAGCGTCAGGAATTTCAACCGTTCGCCGAATAGGTTGCCAAGCATTTTGCCAGTGGTTGTCCGGTGCGATCTTTGAGCTTTGTTGTGGGTACTTGACGTACTTTTCGGAGGCTATCTGTGGTTGTTTGTTTGTTTGCATGCTTGTGTATATATTGTATGTAGCCATTTTTCCGGAAAGATTACCTGGATCACTGGGTAGTCATTGATCAAATGGATAGAGCATCTGGTGGCTGTGCTGACGCATCAGGGATTGAAACCAACTATCGCAGGCATTTGGGTGACTGAGTATGTGGTAATGTGAACATACGTGCTGCTCATCAACGAACCTCTTTCACGCCGACATGGATCGCTGTAGACGCGGCACTGGTAGTACTGCTCTTCGAAGAAACAATTTGACGCCGACTTGGACTACGTAGTATGTGCCAGTAGGTGTGTACCACTCTTCAATGAACGTCTTTGACGCTAACTTGGGCAACTAGGTATGTGCCACTGGGAATGTGCCGCTCTACAAAGTAAAAAAATATCCCTTAAATGTCTTCGATGCTGATGATGCACAAGCCCACGTCGCAAGGCTTCCTCAAGGACAGCGACCCAACGCATTAGAAGGCAGCGCCACAAAGGCCCTGGGTATGCGTCACTTTTCAATGAGGGCCTTTCACGGCAACGCTTTATCGAGCTGCGCCATTAGAGAGTTTTTAGCGTACGCTATACCAATACGTACGCCATAATATAGCGGGTCGTCACTACGCACTCGGAGAACGCTAAACAACTGATAGCGTATAGCGCACGCTATTTCTTAGATTTAGCATTGCCGTCTTTGCGGCGGTCCCGGCTGCCCGCTTCGTATTGAATTTGGCCTTGCTTTTCAATATTCAATTGGTTCGTGGCGAATGAATGTGTATACTGCTTTCGCTTAGTCTGAGGCCGCTTCGACGCAGAGTATTGTGGATAACCTTGTGGAGATTTCGACGTTGATTCTCGTTTCTATTGAGTCAAAGCCTAACGAGAGAAACATTTGTCAGCGCCACCTATGGGGGAAGTAGACAGATAGACTCGACGACGGCATATGGCCTCTGATATCAGAAGATCTCGCAGGCCAATTAAAACTAATAAACGTGCGCTGCTGAGCGTACGTTGTACTAAAGTGTATAGCGTACGCATAGTTGCCTACGCTATACTTTAAGTGTGTATTATTGCACTGGGTATATGCCACTCTTGAATGAATCTCTCACCAGCTTGGGTCACTGAGTGTGCGGCCAAGTGAAGGAACGCTTATCAGCGTTCGCAGTCAACGGCCTATCATGTGTTAAGGGAACGGGGTATTGTGAACTTTCGGCCGCGTCTGCTTGGAGCTCGAACCAAGCTGACCATCGGAGAGGATTCGGCAGGGAAGATGAGGTGACGTAAAAACAAATAACAGCAGTTTAATACACCGTTACGAGTGAGCAGTGCGCTTCAAAGAAAAAAAAAATACATAACGTTCAGCATGCGTGGACCCGCACCCGAGGGCAAGGAAAATGTGACGCCACATGGCGGCCCGCTGGCTGTCTTATACTTTCCACAATCCAGTGATTCTCCTTCTCCGCCTTCCCCAATGCAGAGGGCCCCGTCAGGAGACGTCGGGGCAAACCAGACAATGTGGCTTGGTTGAGCGGACATAGCTCGTTCGAGCGTCCGAAGGAGCGGAGTAGGATTTGCACATTCTGCGCATACTCCTCTCGCACACACGCGACGGACAAATCTGTTAATTTTGACGAGCGTGATTGTTCGGCATGCCGAGTGCCATGCATTTGGCATTCGTTCCGTTCATGACAGCGCAAAGTGAAACGTAACACGTGGTTCTTGTCTCGGAGGCCACGCCTGGACTTCTCGGCTGTGCCACTGGAAAGCGCAGCGTATCCTGGAGGAAGCTCGAGAGAAGCGCGGTTTAACTGTTGTTTTTTTTTTCTTAATAAATGATCACAGTTTATTTCCCCGGTGCCTTCGGTGAACTAAACAAGGCACCTTGTTCATACTTGGGTGAATTAGGGGTACGTTAATGGTAAGGCGTAGGCAACGTTCCAAATTGGTGGTTTAAATGAGCCTTTTTACAATAGATTACGCGTGCTTTTAGTCCAGAGCTTTATCAGTGTGTTTTACGACCGGCGTAAAACTTACACCGCTGCCCTGGCATAATGACAATTAGAACCCAGCTGGAATTTTGTAGACGTAGGGGAAATGCTACGCCAAGCTTGTGTGTGACGTGTTTATCAAATGCATGTTTATCAGTTACAGCTTCTCTAAAAAAACGATATTGAAGTTTTCTATATATCTTAAGAAAGCGTTCGAAATTGTCAAGCTGCTGTTAACAGCTTCGTTCCTTAAATTTTAATGAGAACTCTGCATTTCACAAAACTTTATGCATAGAAGGAGTGACCGCAGCATAAACACAAAGCGAGGCGAAGATTTGACGTTTGTGGCTTACTTAGAAGGGTTGACAGTAAGGACGAAGCAATGGCTGTTATGTAGGTAAAGTTTGAAGTGGGTGGGTAATTGAGGCGGGGTTAATATATTACGCATCCAAGCGTTCTAAAGCGCTATGAGTGTGACTAGTTAACGGAGCAGAATTTCGCCTGCTGCCCTCGACACCGAGATCAAATTAAGCAAAAATGGTTCGAACGCTATGCAAAATCTATATGTGAAGGTAAATGAGTTTGATCAAGCACAGCTTTTTTTGTTTTCATTTTTGCAATCACGTAATCAAGTTGTAGAGAACGTGTGATATGGCTGTTATTAGCTGCTTTCCGTTGTTCCGATATTGCTGTAAGTTACAACGTGGTTGCATTTACTGGAAATGGGAAGAGGAGGGGTCGTCATGTTAAGTGCGATGTATGACTAAATTTTCGCGTTCCTGGTCCAGTTAGAAGCGTTGCAAATAATTACTGAGCCCTCGTCTCTCTGCACCCCCCCCCCCCCCGCGTTTCTTTTTTTTTTTTTTTCATGCTTTACACACGTTCGTAGTTGGTTTCTCCAAAGTCCTCGGTGAACTAATCAAGGCACATTGGGTACATATGGCGAAAATATGACGCGCGTTATAGGGAATGTGCAGACTAAGGTCAAAGTTAGGGCACAAATTACGACATTTGCTGTAAATTACGCATGCAAGCGATCCGGAGATTTATCAATGTCACTTACGAACAAAGGATAATTTGTTTGTCTGTTTTGCGAGAACAGTGTGTCAAACGGTACCACCATATTCCGGCAACTTTTTCGAGTGTAGATAAAGGAAACAGAAACTCCTATTTTAAATGCTCGAAATAAAGAACCTTTCCGGAAACTGTTTCGTAATTATGAAAAGTCGCAAACATCTGCTGATAATTTTCAGTTTTCTACCGTCTCTGTCTTCTTAGTATTGTCAGTATCTTTGTTAGCTGTATATTGTTGCGTGTACCTCGACAATACTATTGCCTTAACTTGCGATAAATGTTTGCTGTAGACTAACAGATTAAGTAGTATCGTTTTGTTGAATTTTCAAAATTGTAGCAGATGTCTAGCTTTATATGTGCTGCACTGCTGCTACTGTGCGTGGTCAGGCACTTCTGTCAGGCACTCATTGCCTTTTATCACTGCATCATGTTGAGATTTTATATAATTTCAACGAATATATTTAAATCAGGTTTTGAACCACCATGGTTAACCATGTTTGATTAATAATCATTTACATGGCGGGTAATTAAGCAGTTACCTGACGTCGCATATTCAAGCTCTTTTTCTTAATGCAATAGCAATTCGTTTATATATATAGTGGGAGAGAGAGGGAAAGAAGGTCGAATGGTTTGCTGTTTGCCCACCTACTCATGAAGTAGTTAATACGCCACTGACCTTAACTTTACTTATAACTGGCAGTTCAACAATATTGTTGACGTACTGAATAATGGTTCGGTTTGCACACAATCTTTACTCTGGTGGTGCTACGTTACCAGTCGAAGAGCTCGAATATAATACAGTACACCTACATAGTCAAAAATTATCCTACGTCTTATAGATTTTGGAAACTGTGATAGTTTTAGTAAGGTAGTGCGTTGGGCGAGTTCTATCGGTCAATCATATTTCCGCATTTGGAGACTTTCGATAAGACCAATCTAATTGTATTATATAGTTGTAATGTTGCAAAATTAATTGAAATGTGACTAAGCGTATTGAATGCATTGAACATGGCTGTTAAAAGCGAATTTGGTTGTCAGGTATGCTGTCGAAATCGAGCATATTAGCGTACATCGCTATTTAAAAAAAAATTGTGGTGGAAATTCGATGAGGTGGATGATGTTGATGACGCTGATGCTGATAAATGATGTACTCTTGTGAAGTGACCAACGACGAAAATGTCTGAGCAATATACTGTTTAGAATATACACAGCGTGCTTCACTCTGGAGCTCATATAAAAACATTTGAATTGATTACCTGCTTCAAGGCAAAATAAAGAAAGCGTCAATGACCCTGTGCTCCGTGCCGATATTATCTGACGCCTATTATGGAGCACGTCTGAAGGAATCAGCTTTTTAAACAAGTTTTGAAGAAAGGAAAACAAGAAGGACAGTTCAATTCCATATACGCTTCTTGCATAGTTTTTATTTATGCACCTAAATTGAATATTTTTCTAGCAACAGTTCTGATCTACAAGAATAAACGTTGCCCATTTCCTTTGCATGGACCACCTACAAAGAAGGAGACACATCTAGAAACCGGGTGCTACGTAGAAGTTGGCCATTTCATCAGCCACTGCTTGTGCCTGAGGTCTGGCAATCCGACGTATAAACGGTCGTACTTCCCGTGGTAACATAACTATTATATTTATTGCTACAGTCAGTTGGAACCGTTGCTTGAGGGTTCGTTACCACAAGTTCGTAATATACTGTCACTGTAAAAGAAAGTTAAGCAGAAAAATTAGGAACGTCTACGGTTTTTTTCCACGAACAAATGTCTGTGTACAACATAAATAAGGGAATGAAGTCTTGTGAAGTTTCACTTTCGAAATGAATAGCCATATCTTCTGCGCAATAGCAATGTCACAAGATTTGGCACAATAGCCTACCGCAAAAAAAGCATGATTAAGACAACCATTCTAAACTTATAGTGAAAAGGTGTTCCTCATCTTTAAAATAATTAGTAGACGTTAAAACAGAATTTCTTCTAAATTAAAAGACTTGCACTAACTGCATATGGATCTCAATTGCAAGAGAGATTTCTTTCCATTAAAACACGTATATCCAATACGGTATACAGTGATATAAACAAGAAGAAAACAGCCAATCAAGAATAATTATTGAAACTGACTTGAATGCTGCTGTTAGCTCACAATAGTTTCAGCTATTTCAACAAGAAACTGTTTTAACATGACAGCGCATACAGCATACAACCAGCACGAACGTGATGAGGGCCTCTTTTTTGCTATTTTTCTGTACTGTCTTGTGTTTGGGTGAGCGCCACTCACGTGACTGATGGCGTAATATAAATATGATTGTAGTGGCGCTGGAGAGTGCTACTAGCGCTTAACAAAATACGTTGCTTTTTTAAATATGTTTTAAGAGTAATATGAGATCCGCTGCAGCTTACAATGACAGGTGATTCTGCTATCATAGCATATTTACACCTGACATTCTAGTGCATATAAACAGGGCTTCTATTCTCAACAAATATTGCGGCTAAATGGCAAAATTACTGGCAATGCTTTCCCGAGGTTTGGCTTTCGAGTGTAGCGTTTACTGACATTTCTGCTGCAAAATGGAGGCATTGCAAAAACCGTTTCAGCGCTTTTATCAAGGTTACATAACGTGACGTCTTGGTGCACACATTCTCAAATAAAGTTTTTTCAAGTTCTTGGCAGCTACATTCTGATGTTAGTGTTCAAAAAAATAAAGAGAAAGTTGTCTGTTGGAACCGCTGCAATGTGTTTTATTGCGATAGCAATTATATGGACACTCAAAAGCAGATTTCTGCCGTCGGCGTCGCCGTCGCCGTCGCCGTCGCCGTCGCCGTGAGGTTCCGTATGACGTCATTTGGAGATGAAATCGTCGCCGCGCGCCGAACGCTGTATGTGCGAGTGAAAGGGCGCGAGGGGCGCGTCTTTCACGGGGAGTGAACGCACGGCGGAGAACAAACGCGCGTTCTGCGCCGTGCTCGCTTAAGGGCTGCAGAAGTAGGCGTCTCTTTTCTCCTTTACAATCACCATATATGTAGAGCAAACGCGCCTTCTTCGGACGCGCGAGAGGCCGTGGGGGAGGGGGAGGGAAGGGAGGCGACGTTTAGCTGCGGCACCAAGTGCCTATTTATATCAGAGGCTCCAGCAACAGTCACCAACGCCGCACGCATTTTGAGCTAACGCGGGCAAAACGCCGATGGCGTCGACAACAGTTCTGCGTGTTGTTGCTACCAAAGCCGCTCACCTTACTTCGTATGACATTGCTGTGTTGCTATCGCATTCATTGCTTCGCCCTTAGGGCGAAACTGTGACATTTTTTAATAATACCGGGTGTTTCAGCTAACACTTTCAAACATTTTGAAGCGAAAGCTTCATTACGCTACCTCGGGCAGTCGTCAGCCACTCAACAGTTTTCACCTTGAGTTCTAGAGGTGAAACCACAAGAGAGCCTTAATGCGCGTTTATAGTCCATGGACACGCGAGCGAGCGTCATCAGACACCGCCGCGTCGGAGCGGATTGGCCGCGCGTCCGGTTAGGTAGACGCCGGGTACGTCGGAGTGCATTGGCCACGCGTCTGGTTACGTTGGTGGCGCCAGTACGTCAAACCATTGGTCGAACTGTAGCCGCTGTTGTTCTCGCCAACGTGGCATAACGTGTGCGCGCGTTCACGCTACGTCGGACTATATCTAGGCCTTCACGGAGCCCTGAAAGGAGACATTGCCGCCGTTGCCCGAGTAGAGTTGGGCCCAGCTGGGAGTTGCAACTAAGTCTGACTACTTCACTAATCTCCGCAGTGTCTTCATATGCATAAAAATAATGAATAGACACTGTATTCAATAATTCAACGAAACATTTAGTATCTTGTGGCAATTTACATATACGTATATTGCAATTTATAAATTTTAGTAGCCATGCAGTTCACAAGGCAGATCCACTTGAAACGAATTCTCAGGATGACACCACTTTCGAGATATTAATTCCCGAACTTTGCGGAGAAATGCATTCGAGTTCCAGCTATTTTCGTAAGAAAACGTGATGTTATGCATTGAAGCACAAAAGTAACTGTAACGTCAATCCATTTCTCCGCAAAGTTGCGATAGAAATCCAAACAGTGTGCGTTGCGAGCGTTCTGTCGCAGCGCCGAGGGCGTCGGGTATTCCGGTAACCGCCTGACGAGCTGGGTGTTTTGACGCATGTGCGGAGGCTTAAACTAAACCCCATTCATACTACTACCATCGTGATGAGGGGGCCTAGCGTAAACTTGAGTGGCCTGCACCGTGCAGCAACTTGGTGGCGCAGAACTTAACTGGCCAAACACAGAGCTACTATTGCTGTAATGAAGTGCGAAACATTGTAAACATTTAAAAATACAGTGTGTTCACGATCACGCTCCTGCCGAAAATGTGCTTCAGCAGCAAAGTAGAATACACTTGATTACTGATACATTATCTCTGTGTTTGTCTACTTGCGCTCTCTGCCATAAGGTGGCTGCACCGTGCAGGCCATTCACTTTTGCGCTTCCGCTCATGCGGCGAAACGCGGAGGCCCTGTTCGCTAGCGGGGAGGGGGGGGGGTAACAACTTTATTAAAATTCTGCGCAGATAAGGTCTGACAGGCCCGAGTCCTTGGATGGCCCCTCTCGAGGAGCGACCCATTCGGCCAAGGCGACGAGGGCTTGCTTGTCGTCTTTCATCTGGCGTTCTCAGCAGCTCTCCCACGTCTTTTGTGTGGGAGCTGGCAGGATAGACTTGGGAGGGGGTAAACCCTCGCACCCCCAAAAATGTGATGTTGGGTAGCCAATGTTTGAATTGTGCGGTTGTGATATATTGGGTTCCATTTCTCGTTGGTAATGATGGCCAGCCAATGTGGGCTGGGGAACGAATTAGTTTGTTTCGACGCAGGATCGAGGCTTGTGCCCGCGTGGGGCTTACTTTTGGAGGTGGATAAATTTGCCTGTTTTCCCTGTAGTAGTTTGTTATTTCTTGTTATGTCGTCGGTGCCTCATCCATGGGATCCGAGTCTGAGGGCACACCTCCCGGTTGATTAGACCTCGGGCTATCCAGTGCGCCTCCTCATTCCCTTGATTCCCCAGATGGGCAGGGACCCATACGAGCTCAATAGCCTTTCCGCTTGTGAAGTCCCGCAAGACTCGCGCCGCGCAGACGCCTATGCAGCCCGGGAGATTACCCGAATAGTGGGCACACTTATACTTCAATTGTGGTAGTAATCCGCCGGCGTGAGTGACGGCCGCAACCGAGTAGATGCTGGTGCCGATTGGATACCGACAGCCGAATGCGCTGCAGCCACACCACTCGCATCTTTCCTTGCAGAGGGGCACGCTGTCGCCGCTCTACCGTCAACAACTACGTATTTCTGGTGGTCGCGCGCGCCGTATATTGAATGCAATCTGCCGACGGCTCATACCTTTGTGAGCGCTGTGTATTCGCCGCTAGTTTCGGTGAAAGCGATAGACAGCATAAAGGTCACTTCGCTCGCTGCCGCTTCCGCGCTTGCTCAGGCCAGCATTTTGGCAGCGAGTGTCCGCGGTCATCGAGTGTGATTTGTTCATGTTTGCTTCTGTGCGCTGACACCATGCTTTTTAATTGAGTTAGTAATCGAATACTTCCAAGTGTATAGGGCCGTTAAAGCTACTATGCTTACCTCGCAAAGCACTGTATTAACTTCCTATCCAAATCGACGCTCAATCGATGCTTCGCCTTTCAAACGAAACTGCGTCTTTTTTGCATCCCTTTGAAGGAGGTGGAGACAAATAGTTACCTACCCTGCTTGAGTTGACCAGGTCCTGCTTCATGCAAAATGCAACTGCTACATGCAACTGCTTCATGTGGGGACATTTGGTAGAATACAACGCAACTACAATGCAAGATTTGCACGTATCGACTCTGTGCGGTGTGCTTGTCAAACTGTGACAAGTGGCACGATATGCCACCGTATACGCACCTCCACACATCCAGTGGTTTGTTTCAATGTATTGAATCGATGGACGCGCTCGTCGCATGCCTTTGGCGAATAGACCACGGTGCGCAATTCCAGCGCCATCTCATAGCGGTCGTCGTCCGTCTTGCGCCGTACTACGCTTTTCTTCTCACGCTTTCGCCATGCCCTCCTCCTCCGCTTTCCTCCTCGCGCTCTTTTCGCTATCGCAGCCTTTCATCGCCCGCTGGGCTCCGCCTGCACTCTTTCATTGTTCGCTGTGCTCGTTCGCATGGTTACGCCCAGGGACAACGCCGGCACTCAACGCAGAAACGGGTGCCTAAGAGCTGCGCTCTAAAAACGTCTAAGATTTCTCCCTCGCTAGGCGGCATCCAACCCACCTCGCACGGGTTCCACGAGCACAGCACTGGATGGTCACCAGTGGGAACCACAAATGCACTGGGTATGTGCCGCCTTTCAATAATTATCTTTCTCGCCAAGGCGTTAGCGAGCTGCGCCATTAATGCACTGGGCATAAGCCGCATTTCAATAAACGTCTCGCCGACTTAGGTTTCGGAGCATGTACCACTATTTGTGCGGACAGAGAGGAAATAATTCTCGTATTTGAACGCACTGGCCCCCCGTGCCCCTCGAAGGCCAAGCACGCACTTCTTCACGGCGACGCTATGTGACCCGGCGTACCCAAAAGACGCGCAAGTTTCAAGATTCACTCCACATCCCGGGTTTCTGAACTTTCGCACGCACACACTCGCAATGCTATTCGAAGGCCAAGTACAGGCTTCACGGCGCAGTCTTCATAAGGAATCCCACTGCTCTGCGCGCTTGATGAATAACGCATTTCGACGGTGGTAACATGTTGTGTCCTGATGTTTCATCAGTTCTAAACACGTTACACTCGACACTCATCGCGATGTGGTTTGTGGTGAAATTTTTTCCCCGGGGCGGTCACTCTACCACCAGGGCTAATCAGGAGGACAGCGGCCCGTGGTGAGAAGCCGGATTATGCGACGCTTCGTAGTACACGGGAACTGAATATAGCAAATAGTTATGCATGAATACGCAATGTTAAGTCACTTTATTGAAAGGCAGTTTTCTTTCTTCGTTTTTATGATAGTAGCCAATCGCCCAGCTAAAAAATAAGTTCGTAGCAGTTTCTACATTAGCATCACAGTCAATGAAAAATGTGTGCTGTTATAGCAATCGAATCCAGTGCCAGATCGTTTGCGGATCCGTCATTCTAGTATCCGAGCTAACCAAATGAAATTTCGATTCTTCACTCATTCTTTACATAAGTAATCCTCCTTCCTCCCCAAAACTACGCTACGGCAGAAGTTCACTTGTGTCGTCGCCGAGCTTTTTAATTTATACTCTGGGTATTGATAAGCCGTAGTGGTAAATGTCATATATTGACCCTAAAGACTCAAGCACCTACTCTGTGCAATTATTGGTTTCGTATTAGAAGCCTTCTATTATACCTAACAATATATTTTTTCGGCAATGAAACGACGATAAGGAAGCGACAGGTCACAGCTTGCGTAAGTTAAATAGCCTCGCCATCACGTTCATTATGTAGATTTAGGGGGGCCACCAATGCAACTAATAAGCAGTAGGCGAGTGTGCGGAACGCATTTAAACACGCCTTGCAACCTATATTATCAGCATTGAAAGAGCTAGATCCCCATGGTTTTGTGTGCATCGTTTGGTCGGTCACCTTGCTTTCTCTCAATAGAGATACAGCAAGGAGAGGAAAGGCATTCAGCTCAACCAGACGAGCGCCCGGTTTGCTACCCTACACTGGGGGTAAGGCAAAGGCGAGAAAGAAAGAGAAAAAGAGGAAGAGAATGAACACTCTGTGTGCAGCGAAGTGCCATGAAACCAAGTCAAATTTTTTGGTGATGTGCATTGAAGATATCTGAAATGAGCCAAGGGTAAGTGGTTGTTGTGCGAATAGGAGCACCGAATGAGCCATGGGGCTTACTCCAGACTTGCAAGCACTCGATTAAGGGTAGCCAGCACTTACACTGCACTTCGCGCTAACGGAGTATTTAGCTTGCTTAAGAGAATGCGAAGAGTATTCATGAGGTACCGAGGCATTACAACATGCCGGTCATCGGGTAATTTGTCGGGAGTCGGCGCTGTGAACTCTACCACTGTGCGCTGTTTCATTTGATGAGACTGTGGCTCTGGCTGTGGCATTGCCTGTGGAATCGGCTGTGGCATCAGCTTAGGCTTGGCTGTGGCTTCGGCTGTGGCTTAAGTTTTGGCATCGGCTGTAACGTAGGCTCTGGCGGTGGCTGTAGCTTTGGTAGCACCGGCCAAGCTTCAGTTTGGATGTTCTCGGTCACGAACCTGTTGTCAAAGATTCGACTGCGTCAGGCCTAGGGACCAGAGGAGGTGGTCATGTTAGATGTAGCGCTCTCTTCACAGAGCCATCGGCATTCTTTGAAGTCCGCCAACGTCGGGAGCATCGCTTTCTAACGGGGGCAAGGGTTTTCTGAAGAGACGAATGGTCTCTCGCCATCTGGTTCAAGACCGCCTTAGCTCTTCATTTTGGGGCAGTCCTTTGAGGTAGTATCGTTACACCGAAGACAATTGTGGCATTCGAGAGCCGTGGCTTCACAGGCGCCTGTAGCGTGGGGCTCTGCTCAGCGCGAGCAAGCTCTCGTGTTCTCGCACACGGCACTTAGTCCAAGCCTCATGCAATTGCAGCATTGGAGTGGCCTTTGGATAAATTGTCGCATGGGGTGTCTAAAGGGCACCACTTGACGTGTGAGGGAAGGGATTTGCCGTTGAATATTACCTTCACACAGAGAGATGTGCCGAGGCGAGACAAATGAGGTATGATGACGCCATCAACAGCTGGTGACACTAGAAACGGCAAGTCATCGCCGGAGATGGAGACGTGCAGGTCTTCATGCTTCATGCCACCAAGTTTCGGCGGTTTGCTCAAAGTACCCAGAGCAGTCTCATATGGTATGGTATGAAGAACTTTTTTGGTTCCTGAAGGTAAACCCTGGGTTGACGCGGCCCGCTCCCACGTTGGGACTGTCAGGTCGAGCCCTTTAGCCACATCACGGGCCTTCTAGACAGCCCGTAATTGGTCGGAGAGTGATTCACCGTGTACCATTTGCCACCACTGTTCTTGTTCCTTGTCACAGTCTGTGAAGACCGTGGGGCACTGCCAAAGCATGTGTTCAAGAGTAATGATGCCATTGCGCTTATTACAATTGCTTTGAATTTCCCTCTCCGGATAGATTCTGTTAATAAAATCTGGACTTGGGTGTGACCTTGTCTGTAGCAAACGTAATGTGAACGCTTGGGCTCCGCAAAGGTTACTGTGTGGCATTGGGTATTCCCTTGTAGGTAAATAATAGTGCTCCGTGATTTCGCTATAGGTTAATAATCGATCCCTGTGTTCCCCGGGTGAAGTGTAAGTTACTCGGTCTAGAAGAGCATGGCTACAAAGTCCTCGTGCTGCTTCATTTGTCACCTCACTGAGATTTCTACGAGTTCCGTCCACCATCCCCCGATGTGCAGGAAACCAGAAAATTCGACCCTCTCATTGTCGGCCTTGTCAAATAACATGGTTGCGATCCGTGTCCCATATACGTTAGTAAAGTTGCGTATGGCTGTTCTAGAATCGCTGTAAATATGTGTCCTCCGATTGGCCCGGATGGCTAAGGAGGCTGCTACTTGCTCTGCTACTGTTGGGTCCTTGGTATAGACGGTGATGGCATCCCATATGTTACCTTGAGCGTCTACAACAACAGAGGTTTACACATCCTTATTTTTAACACAGGCGACGTCAACAAACACCGCTTGCTGCTTATCTTGATCTATGTCTTCAAGGAGTGCCGTGGCGCTTGCCTTCTGTCTTTCGAGGTTACGTCTAGGGTACATGATCCTAGGGAACCGTGTCGTCTTATTCGTTTCTCGTAGTTGCACTTGTAATTCTGTAAATAATTCTCCTTTGTTCGTTTGGTTGTTAATTTCTATGGCTATTTCTTCAAGTAACGCCCTCCCAGGTCGTGTACCCATTAGTCTATCCTTGCGTGCCACCTGTTGAGCCTCACCTATCTGTTCTTGTGTGTTATGCAGCCCTGAGCGCAATATTCCATCACTGGCCGTGCTGATGGGAAGTCCTAGTGTAGTTTTATAAGTTGTCTGATTATTAATTTTAGCTTGTTCTTGCCAGCGTGTGTCCATACGCGGCTTTATCTGGACATTTTTTCTCGTCCGTTGTTATTGCGCTTTACTTACTATCACCGTTCGCTGACTGCCACCTAGGAAACTCTGGTAAAACTCATGCGAACGAGAAACTCGGCGCATCCTGCATAGCACCCCTGGTTACAAAAAATTTGCCGTTTAAATAACCTCTTATCTCGTCAGAATATTTCACCTTTCTAGAACACCCAATAATCCATACGCACTACCACACCAGCGCTGACGTCCACTCCGAAGCTGACGTTGAGGTAGAAACTTCGCCTGGAGTGTTTTTATAATTGCCGTGACAATGAAAATATTTCCCGACTACGAAACATGCAGTGTACGACGCGGACAGTTCCGGGTGTCGTTTTGAAGTCGCATTTGCAGGCCGCCATCTTGAAGCACTTCATCTTTCCCGTCAATGATACGGCGTAGCACTTTAAATGGGCCGACCCTCCAGCTCAGCAACTTTTCGTAGACGCCACGGATACGAGCAAGGGTCCACGCCAAACTGGACCTCCTTAGTTGTTTGCGTGTTGCGAATGTGGTGTGTTGCATCTCCCAACTGCTATCGACCAAAGTGCACCCGTACCGGCTAGAAAACTTGCACAGCATGCTTACCAATTTGGTAAGCATTAGTGGTGAGCTGATCGGGCCTTCACTTCGACTAAATGGTGTTAGTGCCGCTGTTCTGAATACGGCGATGCTGAAGTGAAAATCACGCTAAGCAAGGTATGGTCGGATGGAGATAATGTCTGTGAGTGTGCTGCTTCATTGCTTCGTGAAATTATTGGTCTGTGGGGGGTAAGCAGTTCCCTTTGATTGTGTGGTCTTGCTCAGTCGGAAAGTTTCGTCCATAAGCTACCCATTTAGCGCCATCCCTCTGTGACATAACGGCGGACAAGCCGTCCTAGCGCCGTATGATGGGAAGCATAAAACACGTAGTACATCAAAAGCGGTGGTTAGTGTGAAGTCGTCGGTTTCAGCATAACGCGTTATATAATTGGTTGCGACAATGACCCACTTACAAAAATGTCAGGGCCATCTTGGTCGAAGGGCGTGTGAGGAGGTTCAATGGTTTGGTGTAACATCGAGGGCTTAAAGGAGTACTGACACAAAAATTTTCGACCGTGTTTTTTCTGCTGTAATAAGTTGCTAATGACCCAGTAATCACGGCGCGAAACCTCATTTGCTTCAGAACACTACAGGTAATTGTTTGGAGTCTTCTTTGCAGCGACCAGTCCAAGTTTCGGTTTCAGAGAGCAACGAGATGGGTGAAGAGGGATTGTAAACACAGTGAGCACGTGATCGCACAAAACTGTGACGTTTCAAGCCAGCGTGCTCGCAGGCGAGCGAGCTTCGTGTTGCTAGTTCACCTGCTACGCCTGCACGAGCTTCGCGATGTCGTCGCCGTCCAACGTGTGGTCGCCGTCCTCGTTTTCGTCATCCAGCGACCACTATTACCTCCAGGCGGGAGTCGCCACCGTATTAGACGTGGCCAACCGCTTCTGATTCGGTCCATCACAGGCGAGCTAGCGATCGCTGGGAAACCGTATAGGCCTAGCTCTCTGGCCGTCTGATCCGGGGCCGACGGCTATTGCGATTCGTCCCCAGCTCGTAACAAAGCACCTATATTCGTCAACACAATCAACGTCTGTACATTTATGACGCTCATAATTGACAGTACAATTCTATAGCTTTGCCGACGGCGTTGGTAGTGATGAGAAAACACGTTAGCAAGGCGAGCCGCTTCGTAGAGACGATTGCTGCGGCGGCTGCGCTGACCGCTTGCGAGCCAAAATCACACCAACGATTAACCATATCGCACAACGTTTCATAACATGCACACTTTCGAGGTCACTTTACTCTAAGAGTTATCTCGTGTCAGAAACAATTGAGCCGATGTTTGTGCCGCCGCCAGCGGTGAACGAGGCCAGCCTCTCGACCAGGGAGAAAAAAAAAAAAAAAAAAAACCACCGGGACGATTAGAGCGGCGAGAAACGTGCTCGGCGGCCCCGCCCCGACGGCAGCGCAAACTCGTGACATGCTTACGGTGACGTAGCGTTTTCTTGGTTATTTACAATCCTTCCTTGATGTCAATGTCGCGAGGTGCTGCGCTTTGCGGGTAGCTGCGCGCATGTACTTTTAAACTTGATTTTAAATAGGTTCTAAGCTATATTCGCCGCTGATATTTTCTAGACGATGTGTGTGTGTCCTCCTAAATCGATCTCACGAGTTACCTCGACTTCACATTTTTGTGTCAGTACTCCTTTAAGAGGTGGTGACTTTCGTCGCTGGCATTCGCGTTCACGGCAGCATTTCACATAAAGTTAGTCATTTGCGGAAAGCCAGGGCCAGTCCGAGCCAGTTCCAACTGCGGATTCGCCACTACGAACTCTCTATCGCATGTTAAGATCCCTTTCAGACAGAAGCTTAGGTGACGCATACAAGGGGAACAAAGTGTGTCATCGTCCGTAGTACCTAGGCAAACGCACATTAGGATCAAAATTCATTAGCAGAGTCACCTTACCTCGCAGAAGTATTCACAAGAAGTCTCTAAATGTACTTCTCGTAACTCAGTCATGCGCTAGATGCTCGGGCAAATACGAGAAGGAAGTTCCTGTCTGTTTGTGCGTTGCGATGCGAAAGAACAACGTTGCTCATTCAGGATTGCCTGCATCATGTCTAATTCTCTGCAGCAGCTGTCACAGGATGTTCTCTGCAGCAGCTGTCACAGGATGGAATTCTTGTGGAATTGTCGGGGCCTTAAAGAAATTAAAACCAAGCATCAATACAAAACGCTATATGTATGGGCACAGCTTCTTCAAGAGCGTAGTAACCTATGCTCCCTGTCAAGTGTTAATGGGGTTCATAACCCATCTATCAGAGATAGACGTGCTACTACAATGGCGTCAGCTCCGGGAAAAGCTGCAGTGTATGTATCATCACATATTGCTCACAGAGTGATTGATCTGGAGCCTGGGTGTAGTGTTAATCAAGAAGTTGTCGGGGTCCTGGCACGACCAGTGAAGACACCTGTCATTCTAGTGTCATTCTACGCCAGATCACAGCGCACACGTTTTAACTTGGGGTAGATAGCCCATGTACGGTCTACGTACCCGGGAATTCCTATTCTCTTGGGTGGAGACTTTAATGCTCCACATACAGAATGGGGGTACAAGTACAACTCCCGAAGAGGATGTCAAGTTAAAAATGTCATGAGCGATGCCACTTTTACACTGTTGAACCTTCACGCGGTGGCCACCTGTGCTGTACCCGTAGTATCTAGAACACATGCTCCAGACCACACATTGTGGTTGGGTCCTGGATTGCCGCAGTGGCGGGAGGAACCAGATACATGGGGCAGTGATCATATGTAGTAATGATTGCTTTGCACAGAACGTGCATAAAGAAAAATTCGAGGACGAGTAACAGTCACGCATTGTAATAAGTTTCGGGAATAATCGATTGATAAAGTACCCTTAGAGCCCTCGGAAATTTTTCCTGCTTTGCGAAAACTGCTCCGGAGTAACACCACTGTAACCACAGTTGACGAGGGACAACCTCAATCTGACCTTGCCCTTTTGCAACTTTGGGCAAAGCGAAGTCCGGCAGAAGTGTGTGCGTCAAGGAATCCCGATGTACCAGGGAGCCGTGCACGTGCTAACCATATAGCGGTGAAGGCGCGTCGGCACGAAAAGCAACTTTCTCCACGACGATGGTATGAGTAGTGCTCGAATCTTGGATTGGGCATTGGAAACAGAGCACTTTTGCGTACGTTCCAGTAAATGGAACGCGTTCATAAGCAACCTGACCCTGCAGCGAGTGTTAGGTTAGCGATGCAGAGTTCGCCATATGAATTTGCAGAACACGCTGCTAGAGTGTTTTTCCCGAAGTACGATCACGCGTCACCTATAAACTGCCCCGAAATTGATGAGTCTGACACAACTGTCAAATCCGAAAGATCCAGCCCTTTCAGCATAGCCGAACTAATAGCGGCGATTGAAACTTCAAAGAAACGAACAGCACCTGGACCCGATGGTATTCCTTATGAGGTTTTCAAGAACATGGAAGGAGCAGCTCTCGACGCACTTCTTCAGGCTATTAATAAAGTATGGGAGACTGGAAACGTTCCACCTGATTGGCAGCATTCAATTGTTGTGCCGATTCCGAAACCAGGAAAGTCTCCAAATAACCTGCAGTCTTTACGCCCAATTTTACTAACCTCAACTGTCTGCAAGCTCGCTGAAAAGATGCGGGCCACACGTGTATCCTGATGGCTTGAACGCCACGATAAATATCATCCTGCTCAAATTGGCTTCCGTTCTTACTTGGTAACTGAAAACAGACTTTCTATCTTATCAGACGATGTTTTACAGATTTCACCACAGTCACGCTGTGCGCACGGTAAAAGCTACAGACAAACCGAAAGCTTCTGACAATATAGACCATGAAATTATTATTGACAACCTCATCGACCTGGGACTTCCACTGCGGGTCATTAGATTTATCTACTCAATCCTTCAGAATCGTACATTTGCGATTAGAGTAGATGGAAGGCAAGATGGATACTTCACATCGAACAGAGGAATCCCGCAAGGTTCCGTTTTCGCTCCTATTCTTTTCAACGTTGCTCTAATGCCTCTAACCTGGCCACTACACCTGATTCCAGACGTGAAGTTTTTAATCTATGCGGATGACGTCACTTTGTGGTCCATGCATGAAGATCTAGACAAACTCAACAGCTTCAAGAAGCGCTTGATGTTCTGCACAACTACGCTCGGAAAGCAGGGTTGGACATTGCCGCCCAAAAATCAAGTTATTTTGTGGTGGCCAACAAGAAAGGACGCACAAGAATCATGCAGCACCCCTTTACATTTAGACCCGGCGCAGTGACAATCCCTGATGCTTCTGTGGTCTGCATACTGGGTCTCGATATTGATCACTCCAGCAGTGGTACACACTGGCTCCGTAAAATCAGATAGAGTTCGGAAAAAACGCTTCCCCTTATTCATCGCCTTGCAGCAAAAGCAGCTGGAGCTCGTACTGACGTAGCTCGACGGCTCGTACGTGCAGTCTTGCAGCCACAAATTTTATATCAGGCACAATTTCAACGGCTGACTTTGGTACAGTTGGCACACTTGGAGACAATTATTCGCGTTGCTATGCGCACAATCACAGCACTACCCCGCATCACTCCAATACCAACCTTACAGGAACAGGCCCACTTCCACACAATTGCAGAGGTAATTTTGCAACGTGAAAAATCACGTGAAATAAAATAAAGCAACTTGTTCCGGCTGTCGCTGCGTTGCATGTTCATTTTCAACGCGGCTCTCGGATTTACAATCAGCCTTATCCAATGCCTCCCTGGGAATTCACCAGCATCACAACTAATAAACCAACGAAGTTACGACGCAGAGATACAACAGGAATTATTGACGCATTCAATATCATTGCTGCATCAAGCGCTAAAACCTGCAAAGTCTGTACGGATGCTGATATTCTTCCAGACGGCGGGAGGACATCATTCCTCCGTACTACGCGTAATTTCATCCGCGGCCACCAGCGCTATTTATCTACGAAAGCCAGCGCTTTGGTATTACAACTTCAAGCCGTCCACGACGCTGTGCAAGATGCGACATCTAAGCTGCCTACCATCAAACAACTAGATCAACCCCAGCAATTCCGGACATCGCCTTTAGTTCACAGCTTTTACACCACGTGGCGTACGGACCTTTAAGATTCGAAATTCGCGCCATGACGCACGAAGTGTACTGGAAGATAACAGAATACACGTTTTAACAATAAAAGAAAAATAAACAAAAAGACCACGCCAACAGCTTTCACCGTCGAGCATGGACGAGCACGAATCAGGAATAACTGATCTGATAACCGCCGCGCGTATAAGACGAGCGGCCAGCTAGTCTACTGTGAATCAGCAGTTTTGCTGCTATTGATAGTCGTTTAGAGGCTCAGCCCCACTTCGAGAAAGCGGGTGCAGAATCTTGAAAGAGCGGCCCCCGCCTCCCCCCCCTCCTTCCGTCCATCTTTTCCTCGTCCAACTTTTTGTCCGATCGAATCAAAAAAGCAAAAATGCCCTTTTGTCGCTTCATTTGTCGAAAGCTGATTCTAAAATAATAATGCAAGCTTGCTAAATGGTCGCGATGGGCGCATGTTTCAGAATATGCATTCGCATGATTGACACCCTTAATCTCGGTTGGCCTCAGTTTACGAGTCCATTTGTGCATTTGCGTGCAGGTGCTTGATCGAGTTATGTTCACTGCCACGGAATTTCTGTTTTTCGAAGGCGAAAGCCTTAGGTGCATGGCTATATTTTCGGTGCCATTGGCAGTGACCTTGGCGAAACCGCGCCATAACGAAAATGGCCGAAAGCGCAAAGAGTAAAATCACGTCAACAAAAGCTCGGATTGACGTCAGTTTTCTCAGGGAGGTTCCTGTGAACAAAGTAAATTAGTGGCTTTGTAAAGAAAATTTGCTACATTTCAGCCGAACACCTTTTCTAAGTTCTTGGTAAGCGACGGGTGTAAATGCAGAAAATCATCTGTAACTGGTCAGTATTCGAATACCTGCTTCACTGCACAATGGCGTAGCCAAAAATTTTGTTCGGAGAGGGGAGGCTCACGTTGCAGCGCGGCCTCCTCCTTATAGAATTTGTAGAGGGTTCAAATACACCAATAATAACTGCATTGTCATTGCCAATGTCATTGTATATTAGAGGCTGCAAACAAACTACCGAATGCTACCCACTGTCAAGTAAAATATGCATTTTTTTCATAAAAGAATATATTCGTATGTCCCAAAAATTGTGGCAGAAATAACTGATATCAATGCTTTCGCGTTTTTTGTCTATTTAATCAGTAAAGAAAATATCACACAAACTTTAGAACATCAGAATATCATAGAATTCCAAACGAGCAAAGCAGTGCATACAGCTGGTGCGAAAAACGTAAAGGACATGAAAAGAACAAGTTGGGCACAAATATTTTGATAAATCTTTGTCATTAAAGAACCTTGTTTACTTTTTTGTACAGTCGCGAGCAGAAGTTTGGAGACCATGGCATCAGCAAAAAATTTAAATATATTCAAGCGCAGCTGCACGGCCCCGAATTGGCTTAATACGTTGTATTGGTCCATCACGCGCACGTAGGCTTGCGCTCTTGATTTCAGCCGGAATGCCCAGGCTGCGAAGGAAAAAAAAATAAAATCGTGGCAGCAGAGAGGCTCGGCCTTTCTGTACCGACGTCGGAGCGGCCCGCTACGTGCTGACGCGCGTTCCGAGGGACCGTAATAAAGTTTTATCATACCATCATACCATACCTTTGGTCTACAAACTTTTGCTCGTGACTGTACATATGCAACGGCCAGAGAAAAACCTCAATGGCGCTGTCCTTCGTTGCAATAGATTGCGCATGAGCAGTTGTTACCGGTCGTGTATTGTAATTGCACCGATAATATAGTCGCAGCAGTCAGTACATATAAGAAGCAGTTCTGCAAGATGTATAGATTAGAATTGCGAAAATATAACGGAATATACAGATGCGAAGATACAACTTGATAAAGGGCACAAAATTGTCACTGGTAACAAAATTCACTGTTTGTATACACAAAGGCTCGCAACAAGATGTTTAAATATATGTATAAGTATCCAATAAATCCACGTATTTAAGCAAACGTCACTGTATGTAATGCGTCAAACAAGACAAATAGACATGTTGCGCAGTCACACATAGTAGTAGCTTTAGGCATAGAAAGACAGACGATCCCGGCAAGAACAAAACTATGATCGCAGAAATCGTGATATGTTCTAGAAGGACCGCCTGTTGGGCTAGTTGGTCTAACATAGTTACTTTCAGTTTGGCAGAACAGTTTAGTTCTCCTAGAAGCTGACAAGGAGGGTGGATTTGTTGTGATGCCGAAATGCATGTTCAATGGAAAAACCCAAGCGGCAGTGGACACGAACTTTGTGGCTGTTTAAAAAAAGTGCAGTGAGGGTTAAGACTAAGTTCATCAAATTTTGTAATGACTTGGAATTGAATGATCTTGCTAGTGCTATTAGAAATAGTAAGGGGAACAGTCTGAAGGTTTTTTTTCTGCAAAAACACATAAGGTAGATGTCCATTTCAGAACCATTGAGAGCGAAGGGGGGGCTTGGCAAAAGAATGTTAGTCAGTTTTTACTGAAGAGCCTTAAGTGACTAACGGTTGTTGATCCTTTCCGCGTGAGGAAATCTGAAGAAGTCGTTGAATATGTGAAACACAACGAGAGTATAGATTATGGCTTCTCTATGGACGTTTAGGACTTGTTTTATTCAGTACCTCAAGATGAGCTTTTAGTTGCTGTTAGGAAGTGCATTGAACAGAGTGGCGAATGCGATTTCCAAAACTCCGCTTGCTTGTCGGTTCATAATTTAACGCTTTTAGAATTTTATTTTAGTGTAACATTTATTGTTTTTAACGAGCAGCCTTTTCTGCAACGTAGAGGAATGTGTATTAGGTCTTGCGTGGCTCCGATTCTATGCGACATACTTTTAGCTGATATTGACAGTGCGCTTGATTTGGCTTTTAATGGGGGGAAGGTATTCAAATTGCTTCGGTACGTCGATGACTTTTTAATTCTTTTAAAGAAAGAGGATGGTTTCACTGCCCTTGGGAGTATTTTAGATGTTTTTATTCAAGCTGGGCAGGGTTTGAGTTTCACTCATGAATTGCTTGGAACTGAGGGGTTACAATTCCTGGATCTCAGGCTAAAATTTAGTTTAGGCCATGTTTGCTGAGCGTACCTCCCACGGGTTAAGAATTGTCTCCTGCCTTTTGACTCTGCCCACTCTAAAATAGTAAAAAGGGGCATCGAATTACAATGTCTGGATGCTGTGCTCCTTAAGTCATGCCCGCATTCAATGCAGCATAGCTTTGACAATCAGATTGGTCGCCTTTTAGCAGCGGGATTCCCTGAGTTGCTTGTTGTTCCGGTGGCCGAGTCTATCCTGCAGAGGGTAAAGAACAAAGCTGGAACGGAAAGGGCTGCGACCCAGCGATGGATGGCGACACCCGTAGTCATGCCTTATATGCATCAGGTCTCGCACAACCTGAAGAAGGTCGCGAACAGACATCGTATTCCTGTGGTCTACACGGCTCCTAATAAGCTATCCAGGCTCTGCCCTCGAGTTTGCAGTGACAGGAAAGGAGGTTGCCAAACCAGCCAAGATAGCCGCGTCGTGGAGTGTACGACAGGAGTGGTATACTCCGTCCCCTTGCTGTACGGGAAGGTGTACATCGGCCAAACCGAACGGTGCATA
This sequence comes from Dermacentor silvarum, assembly GCF_013339745.2. Lineage (NCBI taxonomy): Eukaryota > Metazoa > Arthropoda > Arachnida > Ixodida > Ixodidae > Dermacentor > Dermacentor silvarum. The sequence continues at coordinate 75,252,325 of NC_051160.1, forward strand.
AACGACCGGCTCAGGGAGCATGCGCTAAAAGTTAAGAAAAAAAGGACAAGTATGCACATTTGGTTGCCCACACCATTACGTGTGGTTTTACGTGTGGTTAGGCACGATTTTATGAGACCACTATCTTAGGCAAATCAACAAACTACACGGCTCGGGTGGCTCTAGAAGCATTCTACATCCACAAGAACTCAGATATTTGTATAAGCGAAGCGTCAATTCTTTTGCACAATGCCGAACTGAACTATTTGAACTCTGTTACCTGAGGGATATAGTACTGCTAACTTTTTTTAGATTTCTTTTTATCACCTCGCATGGGAAAGGGGCGTGACACTGGTGTACGTGGTTCACCTTATAAATCGGAGGGTTTGTTGACTGAAATAAACTGTTGGTAGTAGCGCTCGTCCGCGTCTGTCGTGTCTTCGTGTGTGTTGTGCGTACTTTTTTGCGCTATGTCTGAAAGTAACTCGTGATATGTACTTGGGCCATGCGGCGGTCGCGACAGCACCATATGGGTAGATAATAGAGGAATAATGCAAAAATCAGTACGAAAGTGTGTCATTTAACTGCCTGCAGAGCGGCGACAAATTTTCTGCACCCAAAATTAAGGAAGGGTATTGTTTCGGCTCAAAACAGAAGTAAAAGCGGGTAGCTAAAAAGGAAAGACCAAACAAAAGCCACAGATGATGCGGCAAGTTAAACTACCCAATATCCGAGTGTGTTTCTTTGGAAGCGCCGCGAGGGCCGCCTTTCAATAAACAAGGTCGGTAAAAATTGGTTATTGATGGCCTCGTAATTTTCGTTTTCACACGATAGCTTTGATCATGATGCTACCTGTTTGAATAAACGGCGATAATTTCTGCGGTTTTACAAACTAATGAACAGTCATACGTTTTCATAATCACGCGTTTATGGACCTGAAGGAACAGAACCTTTACTTGCATTGATTTTTGCCGCTTCCCTATCTAAAGGACAAACTTCACTCGGCGGGGAAGTTTAGTGAAGCGGTCAATGACTTCGGACACGTTGATGCCGACGTCTCTGTGGACGTCGGCATCCTTGTCGAGCCAGACCTTGTCGTCCGCAAAAAAGAACCGCCTCAAAAACAGGCCGTTAACTTTCTTCTGTTTTCTCGTATTTTACTTTGCCTGCCTAACCATGTGTTCCTCAGACATTGTAGAGCGCAAGTAGTTTTTCTAATCTCATGTTAAAAATATACTATCTGCGCTTGAAGTGGTCACTGGAACGGTGGCTAGAATCTGAAGCCGTTTCTACACATTTACATAGAACCTGCCGTCGCAATGAGAGAGAACATCTTTTCCGGTGCTAAAACCTAAAAGTACTTCTTCGATGTCATAGGCATCCTTGTTTAGGTACCTTGCACGAACAGTAAACTGATGGATACCGGAAATATCCGTCGTTTCGTCAGGCAATATGGAGAAGCAGCCTGCACCATTTACTTTTGCATCTAAGCTTTCTTTGATAATTTCATCACAAATTTCTATAATTTGGTTTTGTACATCTGGGCTCAAATGCGAGGTATTACTGGGGCAACATCCAAATGGTTCTTCAGATATGTAGCTCCACAATCAGCTCGCAAATGAAGAAGCGCTCTGAAAATACCAATATTTTCAGAGGGGATTTGCTTAAATCTATAGGACCACTGTCTCTATGGCCACGGAGAGCCAGACCTTGTCGTCCGCAAAAAAGAACCGCCTCAAAAATAGGCCGTTAACTTTCTTCTGTTTTCTCTTATTTCACTTTGCCTGCCCTGGTCCAGCTGATTGATCACATCGGGCGCCCTTCCTGAAAATGTTTGGAGAAAATTATCAGCTGCCAGCTGGCATTCACGGTCATATTTAGTATTTTCGTGTGTGCGGAAGATTGCGAGCGCGGCCTTCCATTTCTGGAACGGCTTGGACACGAGGGCTCCAGTGCGCGCATGTTAGCTCAAGTTTATAAGAACATTAAACCCATAAAGTTCCAGAATTGAAAATCTAAAGCTCGCCTTTGGAAATGTCAGTGCACCTTTCGCGTCATAAGTTTATGAGAACTTTATACTCATAAAGTTTCGGAATTGAATTCCATGCGCTCCGTAGATTCCGCGGCCGCTGCGAAATGCCGCAACGCGTCCGCTCGCTATCGAAAAACCCTTGAAAGTTTGTGCTCGGATGAGGCTCCTTGCGTTATGCGAGTCCAGGTGCCAAGGGCGTTGCGACGAAATCCAGCCCGAGTTCGCAATGTGCGTGCCGAAATCTGTTTTCGAGCGTGAAAAGGACCTTGTGGACAAAATCCAGAATTATTCCCGGCGCCGGTGGTTGTTCTGGTCGGCGGTTCATGCCAGCACGAAATAATTTCGGGGGGGGGGGGGGGGGTCTGAAGTCCCATCAGTGCTACTACTGCTACTACTACCCCTACTGCTACTACTATTACAGTATTTATAAATAAATATTATAGAGGAAGTACAACAACAATGAACAATGAAAGCTTTACATGAGACCCAACGCAGTGTTTTAGCATAAGTGATGCGCATTGCGATTATAGAAAAGTTTTCGTGTGTTAAATTTGTCGATTTGATGCAGATTGACAGTGGAATCAACACTCTCTGGCTTACTTATCGTGATTATTTTTTTTTCATTTACCATAAACCACATCTCCACTATTAAATGTCTTAAGCAAACTTTAGTGGACTCTGGGCTTGGGCTCCCGTGTACTGGTGAGGGATAGTGCCCCTGTATACGCAGGGCCTCTCTTTTCCTCGCGCCACCGGCACCGCCGTTGGCCGAGCGTCGTCACGTCGTGACAAGTGATATAAGTCGCTCTACTCGGCACAGAGCAGAGAACATGGCGGAAACAACGCCGGTATACCACTTGCTTCAGCTCTTGTGCCATCCGTATCGGCAAAGGCGCGTTCCCACCACGGCGTCAGGAAGAACATCTGGCCGCTTTGGCCGGAGCAGCGGTCTCACTCCTATCGCGTGCACTCGAGCAATGATACACGCTCGCCCTCGTCGCCGCGCAAGAACTATCTGCAGCAACTCTGAGCATGACGGGACGCTGCGCACCGGGGCTGCGCAAATCTCAATGAAAGTGGGAAAGCTGTTTACTCTGCGCCGTACAGACGGACCGTTGTCGTCTACAGTAGTCATTAATGCGAAAGCATTACATGAGCCATGAGGCAGAAAAGCCGGCGTCATCCACAACGAGTGGTATCAAAAGTCAATGTGACTTCATCAGCGTCTTGAATGAAATCAGTAGTCATACAGAAAATAGTAAATGGTATGACAACGTTAATTAGTAGTAATTATGGGTAGTTATTGGGAATTAAGGTGAATTACAGTGAAGTGAAATAATGTTACAAGTTAGAGAAGAGTTACTTAAGGTGGAGTCAAGTGAATTAAGGTGAAGTAGACTAAATTACAATGAATTAAATTTGGTTAAGGTGGATTAAAGTGGATCACCATATCAACTCGTAGCTACTTGGCGATGAGTTCTGAATGGTTGTGGTCTGGTGATTAATGAACGCAGAGAAAAGAAATCGAAGGAAGGATCGCAAACAGGTTGTAATACTTAAGAAGTCTTTATTGGTAATGACTAAGAGGAGTGATAATGCTTTCGCATTCAAATCACGTAAGGATACTTAAGGTACAATTTTTTTTGCCCATGGGCCAACACAGGGCTATCGCTTTAAACCCCACCGCGCCTCTGCCCGCCATATAACGCTTTGCAGTAAACCTTCTCTGTGATAGCGTTCATGATCCACCAATAAAACCCGCCATGTTTGGCTACGTCATAGTGCACAGCTGTCGCTTTAATATCAACAATCTTTTTAATCTTCGGCGCGAACGTCCGTCACATCCAATTATCCTCGCGTTGCAACGGGCAGCCCCTGCCATATCCGAGTTTCACCCCACCGCCCGTATATTTCGGCCGGCAGCATGCTGCACTGTCAATGCTTGAAGGGGTCTGCTGCGTCACGGTGCGAAGCTCCCTCGCTAGAAACCGGTGAAGTTTCTGCGCGCGCTAAGAGTGCATGTTTATTCCCCCTAAACACTACGATTAGCAACACCTAAGTTTTAAAATTTTAATTAAATTATCGGCTTTTACGTGCCAAAACCACGATCTGATTATCAGGCACGCCGTAGTTAGGGACTCCGGAATAATTTGGACCACCTGGGGTTCTTTACCGTGCACCTAAATCTAAGTACACGGGTGTTTCCACATTTCGTCCCCATCGAAATGCGGCCGCCATGGCCGGGATTCGATCCCGCGACCTCGTGCTCAGCCACCCAACACCATAGCCACTCAGAAACAACGGCCGGTCGGAACAGATAGGAAATTGAAATGAATCACATGCATCAAAGTTTGCATTGCGAGTATTATGAAGTACAGTTTTAGTCTTTTTTACTTGCAATTTATGATATATATGACAGTCTTTGTGATGACTTCAATTTCCTATTTTACGTTTAGGCTACTGACACTGCAAAAACTATATTTTTTTGTCATAATACAGAATATAGGCACCAGAGTGCGGCTCATAAACACATCGGTTTAATGAGGTGTAATTTGTGGATACATTTCTCGCTATGGGTAATATAGGAGCTCCTTTCTCGCAAATATGTGTCTTGGGTCAGAGCGCTTATGCTGAAAGTGGACTGATTTTCCGCGTTTTTCGTGGAGCTACCGAAGTGACTGTGAAAGCCTTTCGCTGTTTAAAGGTGTAAGCCTTTCGATGCGAGGCGCCTGAATTATACACAAAGAACGCGCTCGTCCGGAATCAGAAAAGTCGCAAGCATCATGCCAAAGTCGGGATTGCCCTTCTACGGGTTAGTCGCGTCCTTGACAAAAAAAGAAAAACCGGGGAGTAATTAGTCATTTTTAACGATGGGTGGTCGTTCTTATCGTGATCACACATGACGACTTGCGCCAACGTACCGCGCTTTGTCGGGAAGCTGTGATGGTTCATTCTTTAGAAAGGGTATTTATTTTTTCCGCAACGTAACTAACGTCATCGGGGCAGATTTAAAAATATAATTGTCACGAGTCAGGCAGTGGTACCCTAGGTGAAATGAACGCCCGAGAAAGATGGACTTGTAGTCGCTTTCTTATAGAAACGCTGATAACGTTGCAGTTTTAACCACAATTGAACTTCGTACACAGTATTTTTACCAACAGCTTAACAGAAGGCTATTCAGTCGTGATATTAAACATAACTTTTTAGCAGAGACACTCTCACATGACTTCAACATATATACAATAAAGGGCTCTGTAATTTCCACCGTGACTTAACCTAGGTACGTTGGCGTACTTCATGTAATATTCCCCGTCAGCCTACTCACATATACCGCATTACTAATCACATCTACCATGGCCTCGGCTACATCCCAAGAAGCAATTGCGTACCTCTTCTCATTGCTAAAGATTCGGTAGGCGTAATACAGGCCAAAATTAGAATATGAATGCCCTGTATGGAATTAGCATGGAACCTTCAGTGATATAGAACGTATGCATTACACTTGAGTCTGTCCAGAAACGGGCAGTAAAATTAATTTACTCTGACTATTCATTTATCATCAGTGTTAATAAACAGAAAGCATGCTGAGCTTCTATCGCTAGGTTTGCGTCGTGAAGTCACCTGACCTTGTACAAGTTCTACAATTCTACGCTCTAATATTCCATCATCAAGAGCTCGGCGCTTGTCATCACGTATAAGCTAAAAAGCAGCCTGGCCTTCAGAACGTATAGTCAGCGTCCAAAGCTTTCGCACGCCTCAAGCTGAAAAAATATTATATTTCTACGCCTGAGGCACGCATCGTGGCATTCGGATTTACAGCGTATACTAGTCTAGAGTAAACAAAAGTTTTGCATACTTTTACTGGCTGTGGGGGTAGCTGCGTTGAAAATGAACTTATTCGCAGAATCTCGGCCGCGTAAACTTCCCAGCTAGCACAAAAGCGATAGAAAACTGCTTCCATACCGATTCGCCAAGACTAAATGAACGTCTGAAAGACGCACTAAAAAATCCGTGCAGTCCGTTTAGAAGGCGATAAACGGTCGTATATCGTTGCTAATGTCCGGCGGATATGACTATTGCAAGAAGTTCTAGAATCCTGCTTAAAGTAGTTTCGAAAAATCCCGTCTTGAAATGGGATTTTGTAAGACCATTAAAAGCATTTAAAAATACAGATTGAATCCTGCTTCAATCGGGATTTTGATATCCGTTTTCTTTCACCCTCCCCTCTAGCACCCCCCTCGTCTCCCGTTCCTCCCCTCTCCCCTTGCCCCTGCGGCGTTTCGCCAGCCGGCGGCCTGCAGGTTTGCGTTGTGCAATACACGAAACACATACAGCAATAACATTTTTTTATTGCAAAAAGTAAACACGACGACTAGACAAGCTAGCGATCAACATTAAATGTGAGTGCCACCGAGTAACGTCCATTACAGGTATCGAGCTTCATAAACCTGGTTTCGAACAGGCTGCTGGGCTGTAGCTCCTTACTTCAGCAGGTCTTCTTACTGCAAAAACATTAGGCATGTGTAAAACGCATGTTAACTGAAGCACACTTTTCTTAGTGAACGTTTAGTTTTTTCAATGTCTTGGCAATAAGCACTGAAATATATCTTGGCAATGGGCAGCACTACAATATATTATATATTGGTCCCAGCACACAGTTTTCGAGCATTCCACCTTCATTAACATGGTTCTAACATTAACAGATCACAAGTGAAATTCTCTTCTGTTGCCTTGAAGACATACTTTACATCTAACTGAAGGTGTTGCATGTACAATAGCCAACCAGTGTAAGTGTCGGCTGTTTTGCTAGCTTTCAGGAGGCTGTTGTGTTGACTAGCTGGCGACTGGTAGATGACAGCAGCCTCCTAAACATGTGCGAAGTAGGTATCAATTAGCATTCAAAGAAAGGAATAAATGCATTTCTGATAATGTTGTACGAGAAAATAGATAGGTAAGTGCGGCTCTGCAAAGGCACAGCTTCAGTGTGACAGCATTGTTGCACCACCCCAATTTTATTTGCCACAGATCACATAGCCAATTCAGAAATGGCGAAGGCTTGAGCATGCTTGAGCGAAGCATGCTTGAGCATGCTTGGCGAAGGCTTGAGCAGGCTCAATACCCCAGCCTATCAAACACATCGCATACTTCAGATTGAGCAAATATATTGCGATTCCTTAAAAAATAAAAGACAGCAGACGAGTGCAACCTTGAGTAACTGCGACCATTTGCAGCACGGCTGCTTCAAGCGGATACAGTAAGAACTTCAGTTGCTGGTAATTAAAGCATTAAAATGTTGCACGCCTAGGACTTGCCTGCTTGAAACCCTCCACACAATAACATTACCAAGCACTTGTAAAGAATTTTTTTAGAAAAAGAGTGAGTCATCCACACAATTCACTTGGTGAGAACATAAGCCGTAATTTTCCACCCAGTTTCACTAACTTTGACCTTGGTGACATTTATAGTTACGCAAGCCAATGGGTTAACCTCGTGCAGTTTATAAAACAGTTATGCGCTCTAGAGTGCTTGCATATGCAATTTATTGCTTAAACCGAAATGAACCCACACACTAATACTCACACACAGCGCGCGGCGACGATTTCATCGCCGTTGTACTTTATAGGGAATATCACGGCGACGACTACGACGGCGGCAAAAATGAGCTTGGAGTGTCCATACAATTGCTATAGCAATAAGAGAAATAGAACCGCGGCGGAAATTTCTCTCTCTCAGATGGCAAGGTCGCCGTTTCTTGGTCGCGCCGTAATACGCGTGTACGAGTCGATGTCCAAGCCAACGCTTCGGCTGCGACGCAGAGTGAAGCAACGACGGAGCCCCACTCCGGCCAACGAAACCGCCCACAACCGGCCAACGCTCGCTTCAACGGCGGGAAACGAAAGGGAGAGGGCTAAGCTGGCGCCGGGCAGGCGGGAGCGGCGGCGGGCGTGCGCGGAGACAGTCGAAGGTGGGGGTGCTACGACGGATTTGAGAGGGAGGGTGAGGGGAGCCAACGAAGCGACCGAAGCTGAGCCGTGCTCCCTCAAGGGCTGCAGAAGATAGCGCCAACCTTTCCCTTTCCCAACGAACCACTTACTACTACACCGCTGTCGAAGCCGCTTTTCTGCCGCCCTCCTCTCGACGTGTCCGCGCGCGCCCGGCGCCGCCGCCCGCTCCCCGAAGCTTCGTTTTCTGCCATTATCGCGAAGCGAGCGTTGGCCGACATGGGCAGTCTCGTGGCCCTCGCTCTACATCTGCTTGCGCGCCATGACATATAACGACTCGCACCGTTCGTACGTCGTGCTATGGTGCACGAATTCTTCAGAAATAAGTCCTTCCTTTAATTCGAACAAACTTTCGGGCTCCTTCGAGTTCGAATTATCGAGATTTGACATGTATATGTGCCACGCTAAAAATTTAATTCGTACGACTTTAATATGAAATAACAGTTACCTGGGTTCTTGGAGTTCAGGAGTTCCGTGGTGGCCTTTTGGGCGGCTGCGTTTTCCTCTGCCCCTTTCGGCACCTGTAGAGGGTACATGATTGGTGTCTTCACCCTCACGCGCTTTCTCTTTGCACGTAGGTATGTGCCTGCATAGCAAGTTACAAAAAAAAAAACTCTAGTGACTATTACAACAGTATATAGGAATTTTTTTCTTTTTTAACAGAATTTAGTTACTGCACATACTTTTACAAAAAAAAAAGAACGCCAGTGCGACCTCAAAATTTATTTGCTGCATGACTGAAGCCAAAAAATGTTAAGTATCGAAAAAAGAAGATGCTGTAAATAGCTGCACGGTCTCATTATGTTACAAAAAACAAGGCAACAGTGCACTACATACGGGGTGTTTCATTTAACTTTAGCCAAACTTAAAAAATATGCAAGTGCCACGTACCTGGACAGAACCAAGGTAATGTTGGCGATACTCAGATTATTTTGAGTTAGATAACTTGTTCTAATTAATTAACTATTCAATTATTATAGTTAGATGAAAAGTGTAAATGAGAAGACTGTAAAGCAACATGAGAAACCCCCGATACCGCTTTCTGTTGCTCAATACCTGCTACATAAAGTGCTTTTTCAACTGTGACAGATGCCCGCCAATACACGCAAACTGCCTCGAGCGGCCAGTCGTTCGGCAGCTTTGCGTGTATTCGCGGGCATCTTTCACGCTCGGAAAAACACACGAGTGGTCTTGCACAAGAGCGTCGACAGAAGAATACCGAGGCTACGCGAAGATTGTAGTACGTCTCATCATTCCGCGCAAAACGGGAATGCCATCGTCATCCTAACGATCACCAGTCAACGAAACGTCACAGAGGTAATTTTAGACAGCTTTGGCAAACCTGAATACGCTCACAATAAAAGAAACATACGCAGACGTAAACATGCCTCTTAAAAATATTAGAGATTCCAATTAAAATCAAGGCGCTTTCATTGCAGAACTTCATTACCGCCTAAAACTCCCGCCTAAAGCTCCCGCCTGAAAAGCGCTGTAAATAATTAAACACGACAGGTGTCAAAATGGCAGTGACTACTCACGTGAGTAAAGACGATGTGGAAGGCAGTCTGGCGCTTCGCAGTTCATGAACGAACACGCGTCAGGAACTTATCGGCTGGTCCTGACAAAAATAACGGTGAATGTAACTGCGGGTTCAAAAGTTTACGCAATCTGTAGGGAAGCTGCGCGAGGGACTCAGTCCGCTCGGCTGCTCAGACTGCGTCGGCGCAAGCGATGACGGCGATGAGGCGTCACGCCACTCCTCGCTTTGTCAGGTAGCCGCTATGATACGTCGCGGCGCTGCATTCTCTTGCGACACACGCTGCTGCAATGCAGAAAAATACTCAGTGTGCCTTCGTACTCGGTACCTAAAGCACAGAAATGCTAGCTAATTTAACAAAGAAAATACAAAATGCGGCTGCTACCACAATGCTAGCGCCACCTTATAAACATAATTTGAAATAACAAAAGTTGAACTTTTTAATGCTTTATTCTTGGCACTTTGCGGTAGGTAGGTAGATTCCTAACTCGCTTTAATAATACAAACAAGTGATGTGCAACCTGTAATGGAATCGAACCTCTGCCGTGGAGCACAGCAGCCGGTGCTCTAGCATCTAGACTACGGTGTCTTTTTCTTACTTTCAGTCAAAGTGAAACACGTTAACCATACAGACAAAAGGAAAACTGCGACAAACAATATCAAAACATTTTACAGTTTGAACCGTCAGTCCAGCTTGGCTGACATTGTCGTTTAATATTCTCCGAGCATTGTCAAGGGATCTACCTTCGACAGCCACTCATGCAGAAACACAGCAATCATGCGTTCTCAATTTTCCTTCAAAGAAAAATGGCAATATTCGCTAGGAGGGACAGATCGCGTTGAAGTGTATCGAGGAGTGTTCAACAATGTCCTCGCGTCAATGACCAAATCAACGTCGACAGTGGTGCTTAGTTTCCGGAGAAGTTCAGAAACTGCTACATGCGGAATGCGGTGACTTGTAACCCATGATGCAAGCCATGCTTGAAATTCCACACATTTACGTGGACATAGACTTGCCGGATTTTATGCAGATGGTGATGCATCGTCCGAAGAATCTCCCTTTTTAAAGCCCGCGCTCATAGGAGAGTCGTGTTGTGGAACAAAATATTAACCAGCAATGTCTTGCGTATGTGCGTCTACATGTCCTTTCAAGGCAAGGTAACTTTCGTGAAAACTATCCTTGGATTGAGCATGCTCATGTGGCGAGGATACTTCACTAGAAGCATGGTTACTACTTTCATTAACGTGCCATTTGACTTAATGGACGGTATTCGTGGCAACAGGACTGGAAGATATCAGTTCGTCATTAACTCTACGCCTCTTCTGACGGTCTGAAAGGTCAGCGTAACCTTGCTTCTTTATTGCGGACTTCGTTATGAGCATAAAGAGCAAGCGGCTTCCCCTTCAGTGCTCACTCACCACAATGCAAACACCCGCGCCTGGATTGATTGCACTCTCTTCTAACAGGGCGAAGCAAAAACAAAAACCAACGTTCATTTTTTCCCGCCAAAAAGCAGAACAAAGAAAACAACAACAACAAAAAAACAATTAACTGTAGGCTGCTAGAACCGGCGATTTTAAACGTCTTCCAAAATCCGCCTTATAGCAAGATTTTCCATTCCGATTGAATCCTTCTCGATGTTGACTTCTTCAATCTAGATTTTTGACGGTCAAAGCGAAATATCCGTGAATAAGAATGATTATATCTCTTTTGTGCTAGCTGGGTTTTGACGGTGACTGTGCCATTGAACACCTGTATTTTCTTTATTCTGCACACATTTTTTAACGAATGGCCTTCCAGACAATGTCTTGCAATGCTTACACCTGGTTAATTTTCAGGGCAGCCATCTCAGACATGATGTATTAAGTATAAGAACTGAACTACTATGTAGTACGTCATAATTATCACCAATGAGGTGTAATAAATTTGTAAACAAATAAAGGATAATAACATTGCCTATGAAATTTTACTCACATCTCAGGAATACTTCAAAATTTCGCCTGTTGGTATTGTGTACCTCCCTATGCTTTCTAGGAAACCGAAAGGGCAAAAATCAAGTGTGAAATTGACATGTCCTGTGGCACCAGGGCAGAAAAGGAAAGGTTTGGCTTAGTAGGACCATGTGAAAGGTTCAGCTGCCATTGTGCTACTCACACACAAGGAACGACACTTTTGTATTTTATTTATAGGCAGTAGACAAAATGATAAATGATGCTCAGTGCACGCTGGCGTGATCATTACAAAACGACCATACCGATATGGGTCATAAACGATTATAATAAAGGAACATTTCTGCAAACCGCCACGGTCCTTTCTCATGTTTCTTCAATTATTCAAACATGTTAAATTTAGGGTAGGAGAATATTCGCACATAATTACTAAAGAATTGCACCAGTAATCATATCATGGTGCTGTGACCTGATTCAGCAATAGAGTTAGTCAAGAACAGAACAGCAGAATGCTATATGGCAACTTCTGTAATTGTAGCCGAAAACAGTGTATTTTTGCACAACTTTGTGGGCATAATTCAAATCGGGTGTGGTCTGTGATTGGAGTCGTTCTCTATTTTTACACGACAGGCTACATTAACACGTCCCAGAGTCTTTTCGCATAATTTCCAATACTCCTCTGCGTAAGTTGTGGTAAAAGGGTAAAATGATATGAAGACTTTTAGTATTTCTGGAATTTTGCGAAGGTATATGGGAATGGTTCAAATGATAGGACACGTGCGCTGCATATTGAGGGTAGAATGTTTATGTTTCGAGGTACTGGTTTGTACTAAGCAAACATGCTTGTGCAATAATTCGGATATCCTTCATTTGCACTGAAGGTCAGGTATACGCAAAAATTCTGCTTTGATATAATGCAAATACACTCAGTCAAATAGCGTCAACTGTATTCCTTTGTAAAAATACTACGTCTGGGGCTGCAGCCAATTTTCTACTTCTGTGTCTTTTAATTGCACACACTGGGCGCTATTTATTTTTGTGGCATGTTTCAAGCCGCACAAGAGTTGCACAAAATACGCCTTTCCCACGACGTAGCTGAAAAGGCAAAATATTTCTTAGTAATGTCTTCATAAATATTCACCTTAAGAAAAAAATGTACTTTCAAAACACGTTACCTGCGTTTATTTTCCAAAATACAATATACCTAAAGTGCAAAAGATGTTTGGAAACACGTTCGCATGTTCTCGAAACCAGCCAGCTATTTTTTAGGAAGACGTTGGTGCAGTAGAAAGGAACTAAACAAGAACCGTAACCAAATGTCCTGCATTTCGGAATATGCCATCGGGTGGAAAACTGCCAAACTAAGGAGCGACAAAGTGATAAGAAGAAGCGCGGCACAGCTGGCTTCGAACCTGCGAACTCACGATCGTGGTTATCAGTGATCTTGATCTGTGGTCGCTCAACACGCTCGGCTACCGCTTCGAAGCGCTGCTGTTGGCGAAAACTAGGCTTTTATATGTACCACAATAAATTCCGCGACCTTGTTATGAAAACTGCGATTTTGGAACGACTTCTTTGCCATTTCAAGAGCTGCTGCTGCAACTAGCTGAAAGCTGATTCATTGAAGTTGATAAATCATTGAAGTTGATAAATCCACAGGAATACGTCAGTCAAAGCAATAGTTTCATCGCAAATTGCTTTTTACTGGCCAAAAAAGCCTCCAAAATTTTGACTTTTCAATAGACTCCCATAATTGAAACTTCGCCCGCAATTTGGAACGAGTTTTCTGCTGTAAGTAATGGTACCACTTGCATGTTATTTCGGGCTAAGCGCCAAGAGCCTATTTCCACGGGAATATTTTAAAACATGGCTTCTATGATTAGTTATTTGGAAAAAAAAACGACGCTCTCCCGTAGAAAACGCGTATGTTTTCAGAGGCGGCCGCTAGAGGCGCTGTTCGGCGATGTCCCAAATTCCTGGTAATGTATAACAATTTTACACGCCTTTAATTTCAAAATCTTTTTCTTTTAGGATCATGGTAACTGCTGTATGCTACATACTGGGGCCGGATTCACAAAAACGTTCTCATGCTAAAACTGTTCGCAGAAGCAGGTGTCAGCCAATCGTGGTGCAGCACTTACGATCGAAAAGCTTTGTGAATTCGGCCCCTGGTGCTTTGTTACTCTGTTTTAGATCTTGTTTGGTTTGGGTATCACTTCTTATAATGTTACCTTGAAAAAAGTTTTAATGCGTGTATACATGCTCCCCGCTATAATCCTCCTCGAGCGAATATGGGACTGTGTGATAAATAAATGAAAGGCTATTCCAGTGACTGAATAGTCCTGGTTCTGTTTTCAAGAAGGCTTAAATGTGCGTGCGATGAGGCGAAATTTAGTCACGGTGTTACGCAGGCTAATAACCAAAGTGGGCCATGCAGCAATAAAACATATACGTACCGCCGCAAATATACACAGGCTTCAAGCGTTGAGTTGTACGAACAATGCTGAAAATGTGTTCCTATAATAAAGTTTTACCGCATGGCCTGCATATTGGTTCTTAGTTCACTAAAGTCATGTTATTCTATTGATGGTCTAGTCGTATGCACGCCGTCATATGCATCAGTTGTCGCCTTGCGTCACCCTTGAATCACCTATTAACAATAAGATTGTCGAACTTAGTGTGTCCTAGTGGTTTTTCCCACATTCCTTTGGTGCGAGATATCATTTTGTAGTTGGATTCGTGATCTGTCTCGTTAGCGAATTTATTGTAAGGATAAGACCATGCCGCGTGCAGTTGGGCCTTTTCTCTGTGCTCTATTATGTCTCACTAGCGGCATTACCAAGCTTAGTACATTAAATAAAAGAAGCAAAACAATGCAGCACTTGCACCACAGAACATTCATTTGAAGAGCACAAATTTTTCATGTGCCAAGAAAATGACAACGTAAGGGTGTGTAAATTGTGTCATGCCACCCAAAAAGCGTTTAGCATTTAACGAGAGTGCAGCAATCACCTGCTCAATATCGTATTTGACCGTTTTTTAGGAATTCCCCCGAATCTCTACACAACGCCACCACACACGTCGCACTGCGGGAGCAGACGAATACTGTCGAAAATGTTAACTTCCTATTGAGAATGCTTATTGTAACCAGAAAAAAAATTCTGCCGACTTTTTTCTAGGGCAGCATGGGCTTGAAAGAAAGCAAGTGCTAAGATCCAAAGACAAAGAGTTGATAGACTATCACTATCCGCTTTCAAAAGCACAAAGCCAATTTGTCTTGCTTGTGGTAAGGTTATGACTGTTATTTGACCGACTAGGGGGGTGGGACGGTTTTTTGGCGAGAAAACAAAAGTAGTAGCCCTGGCATTGTCCGATAAATGACCATACTCTGACAGTCCACGTCTCGGCCGCGCGAGAGTGGAGCCACGTGTGCAACTTTCAATAAAAAACGATTACAGCGCAAAAGCTTGTAATACTCGCCTTCGCGCACTACCGTTAAATGTCGCACGTTTAATAAAAGGAAAAGAAAGATGAAGTAGCACTGTGCTTTTTGATCACCTCGGAAGGGGACTACTTCCAAGAACGCCGAACGCAGATGACTCTACCTACTGCAAAAATGTTTAGGTGTTTCCGTCTAACGAGACAGTGACCTTATGTTAATGTATTGAGACGCTGCCCAAAACAAACAGGAAGAAAACAACAAGAAACGGGAAAGAGCGCACACTACCTAATACCACCATTTTTGGGCACTTGTACTTTGGATTCACTTTTAAAGCAACGGCTTGCGCGAGAGAATATATCCATTTTTCCAACAAGGAATCGACCCACCACCCGAAATTCTCTTTCTGCGTGCTGATATGCGCCATCCAATAGAAAACCGGATTTACAACATGTCTATGCCACCGTATCCGCAGTGGCAGACACCAAGCTGCTTTTTGTAAACGACACGCTGTGCCCCATTTGCTCGAAAAAAATTATCGGCACTCACTCGCAAGAAGACAGAACTGCGCCTGTATTCGAAACTTGTATGTGTATTGCGCCTGGCTTGAGCGTAATAAGTAATAATAATATTAACTACAATAATATTAACAATAAGGTCAATTTCGCCCGACAGGCGAATCACTGATTGCGACAGAAATTTATTAGACAGCTGTGCAAACTAAGGTTAGTCGTTTTATCAGCTGCATAAACGGCTGATAACATTCGCTTACTAACTAAATTAACCTGCACGTTGTCACGCGCGCACAATCACAAACGAGCACATCTCTCTCGATAATCGCGGACACTCGCTGTCAAAACGCTGGCGTGGGGGAGAGTGGCAGCAACAGCGAGCGAATTGTCCATCGTGCTACTTCTAGCTTCAACGCTAACTATTTGCGCCGAGAATACAGCGCACACGAAGGAATCAGGGGCACTTTAACGAAAAGCTATTCCAAACTGCTTCTATTCTATTTTTGCAATCAGGCCTCCATGATTGCCCAACTTCACTTGTCTTTCACGCAACGTAAATGAAAAATATTAGCGTAGCTTGCACGGGAGGCGCAATGCTACAGAGAAAGCGGAGCTGATGGGCACCTAGCTTGGCATGGCTTTTGGACTAGGCTAAGCACTACCAAGTCATTCCCAGCATTTTCCGGAATTTATTGATCATTTATCGATTATCGATTAGCTGCCGGTCGACTATCGATTGTCTATCGATGAGAGATTAAGCTTAAGTAGTCCCAACCATGCTTAGCTAGACTTAACCAGGCTCAGCTTCGCCAGTTCACAGAGGTATGTGTCATTGCGCTTGGACCCTTTCTGCACTACCGCCAGAATCGGCCCACAATTTCTGTCCGCAGGTTACGGACTAACGCTCGGCTTAAACAGCTCCGCTGTTAAAAAACCGCGAGAGCAACTCACTCTTATATGACGTGTGCACACTAATTATGCATGTGAGACCGAACAACAGAAAAATATTATTTTTCGCTTCTATGCCTTTTTACCATCAGCCATCCGCAATTGGTCAAAAGTTTTCGGGCTGCGTCCACTTCGCCTGTCTGTCACCTGACGTCAAAAAACCGTGAAAAATCACTGCGTCAAGGTGGCTTGTACGCATTAAAGATGCATTATTACGCCGATCACAACTTAATTTTCTTTTTAGTAGCCGGACACTGCCCCGTTCCGACATCAATAGAAGGTGGGTACCCGCCGATCGCTCTGGCACTGGCTAGTCGGAGCTGCCGTGGAGAATGGATTTGCCTATATTAAAAATTTTGCGTGACATTATATGGTTGTCGAGTCCTTTCAACACGAAAACGACATCGCTATGTCAAATTTTCTTCACTGAAGATTCGTTTTAGCTGCATTGTTACGTTTCCGTTGCACGCCGACGTGATTTTATAGCAGACACCGAAAGCTAAGTAAGAAGAAGCAGGGGAAACGCAGACGCCGGCAACACCCTGCTCATCAGGTTATCTACTTTCACTGCGCTAGCCCGGCCCCACGTTACCCCCTCCACTTCTGCGTGCTCATAGCCCTTGGTCAGCCAATCAGGTAAGAAATATGTGTTAAGTTAGGCAATGCTATTCCTTTTAAAAGCAAACAACATGCAGTGACCTCCTATAAAGTAGGAGAGCGTTTCAATAGTCTTCTCAAACAACGCTGCGAGTCACCGCCTGATGCTTGCGTTGGCGGTTACGTAAATTGGACATCAGGTGATTAGAAGGAAAACAGATTGGAATAGTTTTACGTTATAGGGTGCCAGCCATCGGCCCGCCTAGACTTTGTACCCAGCGCAGATCGGTTTCTAGATCGGGGCCGCGCGGCCGCGCTCAGCCGCGCCATACGTATACAGCCGCCACGGGAGTAAAACGTCCCCCACTTTCCGTGCGGCCTTGTGCGCGATGGAAGACGGAGCGCTTTTTCCCCGCCTTCCTCCCTTGCGCACGCGAGACTGAGCAACCATTCTTTGCTCACCCTCTCACGCTTTCACTTTCACGCACACCATACGGCGCGCGGCCACGATGTTATCGCACTTGGACATTA
Organism: Dermacentor silvarum; assembly: GCF_013339745.2. Taxonomy (NCBI): domain Eukaryota; kingdom Metazoa; phylum Arthropoda; class Arachnida; order Ixodida; family Ixodidae; genus Dermacentor; species Dermacentor silvarum. Next base: position 75,269,852 of record NC_051160.1, read on the forward strand.
TACGAAACATCACGTCGACGACGACGGCGGAAATGTGTCTGGAGTGTCCATATATTTGCAATCGCAATAAAATTATGTGGATCCGACTCAGTGTGGTAAGCAGAGTAAGCGAAGCTTTCTCTGCTGTTTGCTTTGACTGACGATAGTACGCGGTGATCTTAACAGTGAATGTTTAATTTCTTCAGCATTTAGTGCAACGCGAGAGTGGTGAGCTGATGTTCTGCCTGCACCTGTTTGTCCGTGTAATACACACAATACCCAGCGAGACGTGCTTGCTTGAGGTATTGTTGTGCGCCGTTTTTCATAACCTTCGAGATTGAGCCACCAGGCTTCTAAGATGAATCTGGCACGCTTCCACTCGCACCGGCAACATCCGGCCGCGATGTTATCGCAGTCGGACTTCACACGGAACATCGCGGCGACAGCGAAGGCGACGCGGATGGCGTCGGCGTAAATGCGCCTGGAGTGTACATATAACTGCTTTCACAATAATAAAAAAAAAGTTGTGTACGGGAAATACCGCTACCATAAACTAGAAGCTTGTTTCCCCACAGTACGACTGAGTTTGTGGAGAAACAAACGCATTGTATGTTTTCTTCGTATTTCCAAGCGATTTGGTGCGACTGCATTTAAAAGCCCGGAATCAGGTTAGTCATGTCCGAACGATCGTCAGACCAGTGTTTTGTTGCGCTACGAGGACATTGTAAGAGTCACCTTACGAGAGGAAATATTCCCGACAAAGCGGGGCTCCGAGAAGTATTCTCAAGAGATTACCAATTTGCTCAGCTAAGCAATCGTGTGGCTCACAGCAGGCCCTACAACAATTGACCCGGTGTAGTTCAACGGTTGCGGCTCCACTTTCTCAAACCTTCACAACCTTACCTTCGCGTATAAAGTGCGAGATTTGTGTACACTGAACAGGCACGCATGATTTTAGCTGTACTTCCGAACTGATAAAAGAAATCACGCAGAACCTCCTCTGGGAGTTGCCTAAGTATGCACAAGCATTGTGCCGCTTACTAATCCCCACGCTGCCCGGTGTCATCATCAATGTTATGAAATTTGATTCGACCAGCACAAACCCTTATAAACCCTCATCGGTCGTTATCAACCTTATCGAACACGATCCGACCCTTACGAACTATTATCGGTCCTTATCAACCTGGATGTCCAGCTAAGCTGTTACAAAACCACCACTACAATTGCTGAGGGAGCATGCAATGTTTATTCATGGTTCGGATGCTTGTTTTGCACTTATTCTTTGTTGAAACGTGTGCTGTTCTGTGTATTGTATGGGTGATCTGAATGAATGTATGCGCTGTTCGCTTCACTTCGCTGAGCGCTTGTAGCCTCTGGCTTACGTGGTTATGAGCCATTGCATTCGTCTTACGTGACGGACGGACAAATTTCTCATTTGGTAGGCATAGAAATGCTTATGCATTTAAAACTAAAACGGGATGGTTTATTAAACGAGACGAAGCTGCTGATTTTCGCTGTAACACGGGGACTATCTTTTCCTCTTTATTCGTTCCGTCACGCGCACTATAGATCATGAAATTTTCCTTTAAATTTGTTTTTACACTGATCATATTCAAACCTTCGCATTGTCGGCACATTGCACTAAACACTCGTAACACACGTAACAAATTAAGTAAACACCTAACAAGTAACACGTAAACACACGTAACAAGTGCTCTATTTGGCGATGTCCTTTTGTGTCAAAAATTTGCCTAATACTAAATCTGTCTAAGCACCTTATCTTTCTAAATACCAAATGAAACACTTTACCATGCACCGAAACTTGAGAAAAAGGGGGGCGCGCAACCAGGCTTCGCGCTTCGATGGCACTCCATAAAGCCATTTGGCCCGCTCCTTCTTTCAGAATCTAATACCATCATCTTTCCTTATACGTCATGGAGCAAATATGCATCACAGCTGCACATTCGTGTCCATTTTTGACATGGTCCGCAAGCTCTTTCCCATCAATTCCACGGCGGACGAATCTTTTGCCCCTGTGGAGATGCTTTCCCGCATAGTAGCCAAACAAAAGCGCCCCAGGAAAAAAATTCAGCGAGCGGATTAAAACCAAACTGAACCTACATATATAGAGAGACCTAAAGTATGTGCCACTTGAGTGCAATTAGCGGATTCGTTTTTACTGTGCTGCAAACTACATTTTAAAAATCACCCCATGCATTTTCAATGAGTCTACAAAAGTGCCCCAGGAAAAAAATCCAGCCAGTGGAATTAGACTGCACTCGACATATACCGTAAGAACGTTGTCGGGATTTAGTGCCTAAAGTGCAAATCGCGAAAAACGATCCATTGCTCAGTAATCGATTCTTAAATAATGCTTCCCATAGAGTTACGCCAACCGCATCGCCCCAGGGTCGGCTTCGCCGCAGTAGTCGATGTCCCAGATTGCTGGACTTGATCTTCACTGATTCTTTAGCGGCTATTCAGGAGCTGAAGAAGGTTACAAGGCAACGGAAATCTGCGAGACAATACACACAATGAATAGTAAAACTTGTGTCATGGTACACTGGATTCAAGGCCATGCAGCGAACCCTCACAACATTGCTGCTGACCAGCAGGCACACTGCCCTCCTAATCCGGATCTTCCGTCTATTCCCCCCCCCCCACCCACCTCAACCAATTAGCTCGCTCCGAGCCCGTAAAGATTTTGTCCGGCAGGACACGTGATCTTATCCCACCGTGTGACTGCTCCCTCCCCCTTCACCTTACTAGGGCGGAGGAAGTTGTGCTTAGGAGGCTTCGGGCCGGGGTGGCCCTTACACCGGCTGTGATCTCAAGGTGGACCGGGTCGCATTTACCGCTGGGTGCTACGTGTCCATACTGCTATGTCCCGGTGATGGAAACAGATGCATACCACCTAATGTGGATATGTACTGGTTTACAATCGGAACGCTCGCGTCTCCTACTGCAAGCCGGCCTCCGGTAGAGTGTACCAACCAGCTATGACCGCTGGATACATGATAACTGATTACACAAACACTGGTTCAATTCATACACAACACAGGCCTCACAGCACACATATAGTACACAGATACTCATCAAGAATTATGCCTTAACGGCAAGTCTTTATGGCAAGAAAAAAAATGAACAACGCATCCATTCCTTTCTCGCATCATGGCTTGCCGCGTCTAGCCTGGCCTTTGAGATTTCATCGGCTCTGGTGCAATCTGAGGTGACATGAGTTGGTCAAGCCAAGCAGGCGCGGCGCGAGGTTCATTGGCCTATCGAGGCGCACAACGAAGCCATGTGAGAGCGGTGTATCGGCCCTAACAACCATATAGTCGGTATGCCGTGATGAGTGCCACGCGCGGCTCGCCCACGATGGACCTTTCCCGTCAAAGCCTGCGAGCTTGTTTCTTCGACCATGGCACCTATTCATCGCTTTCGGGACACTAACGACTACCGAAGGGGAAAGTGTGCACGGAAGATTATCACATTGGAAGATATGGTGCCTCTCGCAAAGGCAGTCGTGTCAGCTGCTTAGAAATAATATTTTGCACATAGCGAACCATTTCTTTGCTGTTTCAATAAATTTTATTCCATGCGCTGCTGTTTGCTGCACGTATATTTACCATTACATGTACATATATTGCAGCGTCATAGGCACATCTCAAGCACACTGACCTCTAATGTTGTAGCGTATAATATTGAACGGCTCACTTCATTTTCAAATTTCAGATGCTTAAGAATTTAAAACTGGATATGTGTAACTGTGGCCTAAAGGGCATGGCATAGACGTTTTATATGTATTTACATATGGTGACGCTTCTCTCTGCACCGGCTTCTTCTAACCGTTATGCGCACGGCAAAGATGAAACAAGGCGTTTGTCCTCATGAGATTTGTCATCGACTTCAAGCATTGTGCATACCCATGAAGTGCTGTTTGCATTTAGGCATAGCTTGTGGAGCTGTGTACAGAATAAATATGAACCTTGCATGAACATGAAGTTGTGCCCTGTATTGTTCAATAAAAAAAGGGGAAAAAATAAACCTTCCTATGGAATACATGTTACACTAGACTGCTCGCACCTAGACATTACGCACCTAATTCTAATATATGCGTTGTATCAGCATTACTCTTATCAAGTACGACGTACATGCCAAATGAATTAGGTTCAAAAGATACCTGTTCTCATTATCTTTGACATATTGTTCATCCTGAAATGATTCTATTTCGAGAAGCGTGTGCATAGTACCCCAATTATTTTATGCGCCATAGGAGGGTTGAAAAAGCACTTTCCTGTAATTTTACCATTGGTTATTCGAAACTTTGTTATATCGTATTGACGACAACCAAGATTAGCATAAACTAACGGTTCATTTACTCAGATATAACTACGTTGGTTTTCCCTTTTCCCATAAAGCATATTCAGCATTTGGTAAGAGTGCACAACTTTCCTACGCTGTTCTCACCTATCATATCACCAGGGATTGAACCTTTTTGCATTTTCTTGGCTTCTTCAGCAAGCAGAGGGAGGCCTGCAAGAGATGAAGGTAAGAAATATCTTCAAAAACCGCCATTGCTTTTCTTGCACAAAATGTTTCGTAAACAAAACCACACAGCACATCTCGTGGAACAAATATGAGTTATCATTAGAGCAATAATACTGCCTGTGATGTACTTTAGAAGTACGTCTACTAGAGAACCATAAAAAGTCTAAGAATTTTCATGAACTTTTCTTCGGTTATCTGCCAGTGGAGTGTCAATGTGACCAAATATGCCATCGGCTGAGTCACGGCTCAGGTATACAACACAACTAGATAACGCACGATTGAAACTGTTGCTGTAGTGTAATGTTAAACAGGCAAATATTGTTTTGATGGTGGTGTCGTCCTACAGGTCAAAAGCGCGCCATCACAAAAACCAGTCGCGACTTTGCCTTTCTGTAGGAGGCCCTCATACCACTGAATTTACGCTTTTTCCAACAAACCATTCTGGGAATTTCCATAAATATTTACCTAGAGGCCCTGTGTGGTTGCTGTCATATACCGGTGAGGTATGCTCGACCATCGCATTATCTTAAACCGTCTAGCATAATAAAAAGGAAGACGTCAAATTGGTAAAAACTGAAGTGAAGCACTGTTTGTAAAATTTCGCACATGTCTAGCTTATTGCAATTAATGCTGATTGAGATCAAACGCTCGACCAAGCCGTTTGTGCGCATCTGTTAAAAAATTATATTTACTTCAGTGGAGGACGTAGCTTTATGCTGAAGTGGAAACAAAATAAGCCCAGTTTGTCATACCACACCCAAACCGCAAAAGCTAAACGAAGGCAAATATTTGTCGAAACTATAAAGCAACCACTACCCATACCGTTGGGACGCGCCTGTAAGGACACTCACCTGAAACATAAATACATAATCACGATTGTGCTCAGTTGACTTCCGTGGCAGATAAGAGGAGAGGCTATCGTTGAAGGTATTTTAGCGAATTTTGGGAACCAATCATACGTCCTCCTGGGCTTTTGTTGATTTCCCGCGCGATGGAACAACCTCCCTTATGCATTCTTCCTTCCAATTTTCTCTGGGCCATTCGGAAATACTCACTGCATGCTGACGAGCAATATCAATACTTATTTTTAGTGGGGTTACGATTTTTTTTGCAATAGTAATCGTCGTTACGTTCTTTACCATGGCCTATTACATCTCTGCGAAACACCGTTTGAGCCACATGTTCTCTTGATGCCTGTGGATGATCCTTTTATGTGGTGTTCAACAGCATTCTTGACTAGTTATTTACCGCCGGCATTACTTGCCGTTTAACAAGTAACTGTAGTGTGCTAGCAAGATAAGGGATGACTTCATGCTTGTAACAGTGCCACTGAACTCGGACCGAGGTGAAATAATGCTGCTGTAACCATAAAGCTATGCCGATTCACCCGATTTTCCTCCTTGCTGAATGGAAAAGAGCGTGTGTTCTAGGAAACACGTTTGATCGTCCTGAAGATGTATAATCCTAAATAGAAATAGAAGAAACGCTACCAGTCGCATTAAAAGGAGGTTGTCGAGTGGACCTATTGTCCTAAACGGAAAAAGTTGGCTGCTTAGGCTGCTTGGGCTGCTTGGTGAAACGAAAGGAAAGCTAGTTTTAAAAGAAACCTTTAGATCTGCATGTACTATAGTTTTTATCTATTCAGAACAGTTCAAACGTAGAAATGCTTTGATGAGAGAACCACTACACAAATTTGATTGGCTTTTCGTATAGAGAATTTTGAATCACAAAGTGGTCTCCATTGACCATAGAGACCACCACATTGACATAGCGGCTCTCAGCTATCTGTGGCCTTCTTGCAGACCTCACCGTACGTGTTGCTACTCTAATGTCTACTCCATCAGCTGACAACGACTCTTCAGATTTGCTCACTCTCCTTGTGAATCACATGTCAGGTACCCCCTTGATCGACCTAGATTCTTCTAGGTTTACTAGCCTTAGCATGTGTAGCAGCAGCGGCTTCGGCGCGATATTCCGGATTAGCACGCAAGCGCCGCATGCGTTCTCGGCTGGCGGCACGACGAGCTTCCATCTGGGCAGCTTTTAGGGGCGAAGCTCCTTACGCCGTGGGTCAGTCCCTCCTCCGTCGTAGCCACCTCGTCTAGATCGTGAAGTGATCACTAGATGGCGTTGGTGGCGCTCGCTCCATAGAGATACACGGTAAAGGCTAGTGTGACGCGATATCACTAGATGGCGCTAGCGCAGCATAGTTGAAGCATTAAAATACGATATGGGGCTGCGGTGATTGCTCTGCTCAGATGTATAATGGGAGCGCATAATGTGATGAGCGATCACTAGATCATTGGATGGAGGCGATCGTTCGAGATGTTTGATGCAGTGCGATGGGAGACCGCTAGGGGTGAGAGCTATAAAATGCGCTCGCTCTTGGCGCGCTTCCTCTTTCGCTCGGAGTCGCTGCGCCATATAGAAGACAAGGCGGCGGAGCCGAGGGCACGGAAAGCGGCTGCAGCACGCTCTCGCAGACAGAACCCGGAGGTGAGAGCCCGCGAAGCCGAAGCTGCACGGAGGTGCCGAGAAACGGATCCCGACGTTCGAGCCCGCGAAGCAGAAGGTGCACGGCGACGCCGAGAAGCGGATCCAGAAAATGTGAGAGCCCGAGAAGCGGCGAGGAAACGCGCGTACAGGCGGCTAGATCCCGAGGCTGCGCGAGCGTGGGAAGCTGCTGCCAAGCGCCTCAAGCGAGCTCTGCCTGAAGGCGCAGACGCGCGTTTCAAGCGCGACTTTCTAGACAACAGTTTCGGCCACAGCTGCAATGTCTGCGACAGATTGTGGTTTTCCAACAACCTCGTCACGGTATCGGCCATCCCTCATCTAAGAAAATGAATAAAAGGTCTTATATAACCTCACACACTGGTTCTCACGTCTTTCATGATGATGTAATGGGCGAATTTTCACGGAAGAGTCATGAACCTCCGGAGCTTCGCCCACTCTTCATCATTCACCCCGTGGAAATGCTGTGAATTTTTTTTTATTTTTCTTCAGAAGTCTTGTACTTCTTCGGCCATCAGATGTTACATTCACTATGTGCGAAGTCTATGAGAGTTGGGTGTGTCGCTGTCGCGGCGACATGACCTTTATAATCAGTGTGACGTCATGGCCAAGCTTCAGAAAGTGTTGTCATGACTAAGAAAAGCAAGAATTGCTGCGCGAACCGTGATATTGCTGGGCGAAGCTGGGTAAGCAATTGTTCGGCGACCGAATTGGCAGAGCGGGTCTGCTGCAACGCGGTGTCGGCATTGCAACGCGGTGCCAGTGCTGCAAGCTGCGCCAAATAACGCGCAGTGACGCCATCGCTGGCGCGGCGGCGGAGGCGCGTTGCCGGAGGCAGGAGAAGCGAGGCGCAGCTTCCACTGCGCCGTCGCTTGCCTAAGGCTTCCTCGGCTCTCTGTGCAGGATCAGCCCGACGCCGGCGATCGCATTCTTGTTTGGCAAAGCGGCGTGATTCCCCGAAAGCGACCTCTTTCTCGGGAGTGCGGTTCTTCCTTGGTCTCCCCATGGATGCTACTACCGCCGCGCACTAGCAACAACGCCTTCACATCTGCTACACGGAATGATTATGGCAAGCGAAGCAGGCGGGCTGTGCGCATTGTCTAGGCGCGGAGTTTTGCGAAGCTATCGCACAGCTGGTATGGGGTTGATAGGATACGCAGTGACGTCGTAGCTCGGCGAGGTTTTCCGACTCACGGCACAAATTACGTCTGCTGTTAAAAATTGCTTTAAGAACAATGTACTGGCTGAACACACATGCGCAACACAGAAGTGCCCAATGCCCCTAAACGTAAAGAGGGAGAGCTGCTTGCTTCATGTTAAAAGGTCACATTCTAATTACCACATCATTAGTAATTGATTCTTGTAATGCAATGTTGTGTTCTTCGTCATATTGCTCACGATTATATGTCGTCTCGGTGTTCGCCTACCTACGCCGGCACAACGTCCTGGTTAAGCTTCCGCATTCAGCTTGAATTCGTTACCGTTATTTTTTTCTGACATCAACAAGAAAAACATCTTGTCCTAGTGGCTCAATTAGGTTCCCTCTCAACTCGTTCCATGTATAACGCCTTGCTGTGTGCGCTACAGGCTCCGTTGGGACGCCTGCTTTCACCCATTATACAGGACTGCTTTGAGAATGTTGCGACAAGGCCACCCCACAATGCATGACCTCGCTGATACTGCCCAACGACTTGTACAAAAATCACTCGTGGTAAGCTATCAAAATAAATTCTGTCTCATTGTTGAACGAACATTCATCGACGCCATAGCTAACTACACTACTCAGCACTTCATTAACCTCGGTCCTCGTGCAAACGTTCGTGCAGCACTATAACTCCTTCCCTGTATGACGACTTGATATGCGCGATTGAGGCTCCATTCGGAGGACCCTATTTTCACCCATAACGCCCCGCAGTAATGAGAACGGTGTGACAAGGCTGCACCAAACTGCATGACATCGGTGATACTGCCCAACCACTATCATAAAAAAAAACACTCGTGGAATGCTTTCAGCATACGTTATACATGCGTTAATCTACGCCATAGCTGACTACATTACTCAGGACTTCGTGGGTAGCCTAGGTGGTACAGTGACCGAGCAATAATATGAGCAACTTCGTAACGCTACCAATTAAACATGGCTCGTCGCATAACTATCGGCACCGTTCTTTATGGGGAGGGGGGGGGGAGGTTCCTGCTAATTTGCATGGGAGTAATAACTTTGGTGGTTACGTCCGCTTCGAGCCCTTGCTTTGCGCGTGTCCATGCTCAGAGTGTACCACACCGCGAGTCATTACTTGCCGTTTAACAAGTATCTTCAGTGCACCAGTTTTAAACATACCCGACCGTTATTTGTATATGCCCCATAGCACAGTTTTCGTGGAAGGCACGAGTCGTTCACCACCTGCCATCCTCGCGACGGTGCAACCAATGACTAGTTTTGTCTGGCAGTAGATACCCAATTGACTTCGACAACCTCAACTTCAGTGCTGGGTAGTATCAAAGATACATGTATTTTAGATACTTTTTGGGTATCTTGTTTCTGTATCAGTATCTGTACTTTTTGCTTGCGAAAGCAAGTCGACGGTGGCGCACCTAGAAAGTCCACGTTGAAGCTTTGAGGCCGGGCGCGCGCCGCCGCCGACGCCAGCGACTGCGGCTGCGCAGAGGACTTTCAACATGGTTCTGAGGCGAAAAAAAATATATATAAAGAAGTGAAAGCGCGCTGTCATCGTCCAATCGGAGATACAGGAGAGAGAGAGAAGCGGCGTTGAGCAAAGGATGGGGGTACTTTTCTTATATAGGGACTTTAACCCTGCTACCCCTGCTCAGCTGTTCCGAGGTGATCTGTGCAGCGCGCGCAACGCTGGAAGATGGGGTCGGGCGCGCTTCTTACCTCACCGTGCATTCAAGTACACGTCGCCTAATTGTAGAGCACGCGTAAATGGTTCATCTAGACTTCTTGTAAATGCATGCAGTGTGACCGTATTAATACATGGAGCTTCTTTAAATTCACTGTGGAACATGGAGATGCATGCGCCGGGAGAACAGCTCTCCGCCATCAAACGCATAGGCATCTTGAGGAATGAAAATAAATATTTATTGCTCGTATGCACTTGTACCCCTGTCACATGGCACATACAATGTCATTTGCAGTAAATGACATTTATACCGAACGTCACTGCGGTCTTGCGTTCCCAGTCTACACGGGTAAACAAAATTGCTTTTGCAATTGATGGCAATGTTTTTCGGCAGGCTGCTACGATAACGAGACCTTACAAATCGTGCTTCTTGTTTACACATTTTTACTATATTGTTATCAATACAATGGTAAAGATTGGATGGTTATTTAAAAATATATTACACTTCGTTTTAACTTATCGATCTTGCAATTTTTTGCCAAGCCCCTTTCGTCGAGATTACACAAGTCGCGCGTGATTGCGTTCGGGAAACTCATTCAATGGACGAATGTCATTAGCTGAGAATGTCATTCACTATACCCGAGTAGAAGCAACTAAAATGGCATTGACACTTAATGTCATTCGCTGCGAATGACATTACACGTACCGTGTGACAAGGGTATTACAATGGCTGCTGTACTTTCAGGCGAAAACTCTTGCGGACACAGTAGCTCACAAATGCGTCTTATTCACAATTACAATCTAAAGTGTTTTCTTGGCGGCTTGTGTACATTGGCCGAAGGCTTGTCGTTTTCGTCAGTCAGTTGGTTTGAGTGATTTACAAGGAGTATTCTCAGAAACTTCTCGGCAATTAGATTTGCGGATAGTCTCGCATGGCTGTCGTCAGCACCTTCAAGGCAGCTCAAGATGGGAGCGCGTTGTGAATAGGGCTGGACTGCTCTTCCTGCGTGGCAGGTGTTCGTAGGCTTTATCGCGAAAAAAAAAAACACTATCTCCTCCAAAAGCGCTAGAAACTCAGGCTCGAAACTCATTGCTTGGAAACTGATGAATAGACACACCGGGTGTTTTCCTGGAATGGGACTTGCAATACAGAACACAGCAATACACCATCACACAACAGTTATATACCGATGTGCAATGAACGGCGCCAAGTCTTGGCTGTGGCTGCGCGTACTAAAGACTGTACGACCGTCTTCAGGAGCCCACAAATTACTGCCATACTGAACAACACTGACAGAACACCGAATAAAATGCGCGGGAAAACGATCGTGCGAGCGCCGCTTTTCTTTTTTTTTCGCCGCCATAGTACCGTCATCCGTCCGCTAGGGCCTAACTGAAGTGCGCCTCAGCGCTAGCGTCGACTGAGCGTCTGCTATACAGAACCAATAGGAGGTATAGGAAGATTCATCCCCCTGTCTCAGACTTAACGGCCGTTACTGCGCGTTGCATAGTTCAGCTTGCAACACCAACACAATAGAGAAAGAAATTGAACAAGAGGGGACACTCGGCAAAAACAGGCAACAGGAAACACGTCACCATACGTCACGCTATACTTTTGATGCCGAACGTCAGCTGCCGCGAGCATAGAAAAAAAAAAGGAACTGAAATGAAGTTAACATGCATTGATTTATTTTTTAAATTCTTTGCCGCGAAAACTAAAACGTTTTGCGTATAAATGAACTTCAGCTTAGTGACTTATTTTCCTTGCCTTACCTAGCCACAGGTCAATGACGCGCGAAATACATGCGTCATCCGCCAGACACTCCCCCGAAGCCAGCGAGGACGGCTGCGCGCGCGTTTGAGCGCCCGCGCGCGGTTTTCTGCGACGTTTTCTTTTTTTCTTCTTTTTCTAATGTAACCTGGTTTATTGGGCTCTCGGCGTATTTTTGCGTTCCTTCTGCACTGGGACAAGACACCACTGCACTATTGGACTACGGAAAGGTGAGAAATCTTGTTTCACAGTCTACGACGCAATTAGGCTTACGGCACGGGACCGAGACTTAAGACGCAGTTAGCGAAAAACAGCTCGGCCATCCTGGCGCAGTTAATTTGAGTTACTGAGTCGTGCTGATGCATGTTTCCGACGCTTCCTAGGGGATTATGGTAACTTATTTCGGTTTTTGAGCCGCACAGGGCGCCGTGTCGCAGTTGGCGAGAACGAACTCGGCCATGGTGCGTAGTCTAGTGCATCTTGCTAGGAGAAGTTTGTGCCGCTTTCTCTGACGCCAGACATTGCTGAAAAGTAATTTCGTTACTTTCTAGGGTACTTGTGAGGCACGCTGGCCGCACAGTGCGCTGTGACGCACTTAGCGATAAGCAGCTCGGCCGTGGTGATAAAGTTAGTTTGACATGTAATGAATCTTACAGGGACAAGTCTGTGACGTTTTTTGTGGCTCCGAAACAAAATATACCTACTTTCGGTACTCACGCCTGTTGAAAACGCGATGGGCGATTGACAAGAGTGATAACATGGGGTGTGCTGCTGGCGGCGGCAGAACGCGCGAAAGATAACGCCGACGAACATATCAGAAACTTGTAATTTGAAAATTCCGTCTTCTAAAGGACTGAAATAAGGCATTGCGCCCACGTATTTGTCTTGAGTGCCTGTTGCGTTCGTCTCTATGTATAAAGCGTACCGTCGCGTCGCCCGAGGCCAAGTTTCGGAAACGCGAAGTCGCCCGTGTATTTGTGCTCCCAAAGTGCAGGAAATAATGCCCGGAAAGGGGGGAACGCTGGGAAATCAGATGGTTTCATATTTTATGGTATTTTGGGGGGATGAGTCGGGTATATTCTACGCCATGTATGTAAAAGCGAATTGCTTTTGGTTGTAATGCCGCCCATTCACCGCTTTCGCAGTATTCTTATGTCTAAATACCAAAATGACACATGCTTGTAACATGCTGTTACGTACTTGCAAATGTAACATGCTTGTAATTTACTTTTTTTCAGCTGGTGCCGTCTGGTGGAGCTTCATACAGGGACTACTGTTTACCTGCTGGGGTCACAAGGTTGGATGAACGCAGAAAAAGCGCGGAACGAGCTTTTATATAGAGCAAAATAAATACTTCCTCATTTCACAAGGAGTCTTGCGTCTACCTTGCGAAATTGCACGTGGCACAAATTCGATGGGACTTTACGAGACCGTTCGCAATCATTTTTACTAAATAATAACCTGATTGTGCGCGAAGAGCAAAAAAATATGGGGGGGGGGGGGGCGTAGCCGGCGTGCTAGCTTGGGCTCAAAATACGCGCGCCTGCAACCGAAACCGGAAGTGATTGATGCCGACCGCTTGGCACGCTGCAGTCAATTCGGCCGCTGGGCCCTATGGGAGTGTCTCCTCTTGGTGTAATTCCTTTCTCTATGCCGACACCGCGTTCCAAGAGACCCGCTCCGTGAATGTGCCTCTCTCTCGCTCTCATAGCACGCAAAACGTCTTCTTCACCTCGCAGACCACGAGCGTACGAACGCGCCAGCTGTGGACGAAGAAGACGACGCTCGAACGCAATCATATGGATAGGCCCGATTCTTGGCCTATCCCCCTTAGTGGGTGCGAGCCATAACGGAGGTGCATCATCATCATCATCATATGGTTCCCATAAATGCAAGTTGGCTCTATAGCCTATTGAAAGTTGCCGATTTGAACTTACTTAATTTACTCTACTGCAATGATCGTACCTCTATGTTCATATTCAGTGTGATAAATTGTATGCCTAGTGGTTACGGTGCTCGCATTGGGACCGGGGGTACGCGGGTTTGAACCCCGCCTCGGCAGGAAAATTTATTTTATTTTCTTTCTTCGTAGTGTCTTGCTACGCACCACAAATTACGGCTGGCTTAAACAGCTTCGCTGTTAAAATTTTACCCTCCAAAATCTTACTACCGCCAGCGCTACTATTTTGTAGTTGGTTGGAGGGCTCGGAAAATACGTTAAGGATACTTTTCCTTGTGGAAGAAGGAAATTTTAAACCCTCAAACAGAAACAGGCAGGAAAAGCACAAGGCATCCAAAAGTTTTATGAGTAAGCAAATCATTTATAAATGTCAACCTGCTGCAGCAAGAACTCAAGCCGGAATATTTTCAAGGAAATCAAGCTCACGCTTACTTGTACCTAGTATGCAAATATGAAAGTTTTTTCGTGTAGTTTATGAATTGTCAAGGTTTTCCCTTAGCTGTACATTATTTAAAAAGAGAATTTTGCAGCGAATGCATCTACTTCAACTGAGCAGAGCAGCGGCTACTTAATGGTGCGGCTGCCGTATTGTTTCGCCTAAATTCAGGATTTGTGTCGGAAGCTCGACAGACTCGCTCAGATTTTGCTACACATTTTAGACAATGTGACTATAAACCACACTTCGTGCACACATGTGTGACACGTATTCGTAGTAATTGAGCAGGTGAAATCTCGGAGGAGTTTCACAATGGGAACGTTTTATATTAGCTAGTAATATCTTAGGTTTATTCTTATTATACGTTATAAGTTATTTATTTTTCGTTTTTGCAAGCACAAGGTTTAATTGTCATGCGGCAAATGTTATTTGTGCTTCGCCTGCGTGTATGTTTATTATACACTGCAAAGAAAATGAACAACTTGTGTGGTGATAAGTGAAGGCACGTTTATTGTGTTGTAATCTAGGGAACGCAGATGAGCCTAGAAAATGTTGAACCAGCATGGCATAAAGTAGGTGGTAGCCGAGATGTCCTCAGGAATACTTACCTTCTGCCGTTATTACTTCCACTTTAACGACGCCGCAGCTTTTATCGTTATAGCTGTACATTAGATATTTCGTTACATGGTCAGTTCGACCTGCATACATAGAAAGAAGATTTGGGTCATTCATAAACTAACCTCTTTCACAAAAGGTGAACATTATTATGCCCAATTTAAAAGTATCGGCTAAGCATGGTTGAACGACCTAGATTTCATATCTTTTTATTGGTTTCCGATATCGAAAACTCTGTTATCAACAAAATTAACCAACGCGACACAATTCAATTTCAATTGCCCCTTTCAAATAGTATTTCAGCAAAATGTTTAGTCAGAAACTTGAGAAGCCTTCGTGTTCTTAGGGGTCGAACTACGTAATAGTGCTTCAAATATTGTGGATACAAATGTTTCTTGTCTCGTATGGGATATCTCCGTCTCACCTAATCAGCACTACACTTTTTAACACCTCATTTTACCAGACTCTGTAATTCAATATGTGTTTATGAGAAGCAAATTATGGAAAAAATTTGAAGCGGCGCGCTAGGAAACCAAATGTCTCATGGGAATGTTCCTCAGCAAGAATGAACCCTGCTGTAAACATCGCCATCGCAACCTGTTGTAGCTATAATAAAGGCAAACTTTTCAAATTAAATTGCATTCAAGAATTTGTATCACATTAGCGACAGTTGTTTCCTGCGTTAGGAAGGTCACGTTTATTTTTGGCAGCATAAGGGGAATATACACTCTTTGAGAGGAAATTTTTTGCTGCGATAAATTGCACACCGCAGTGCACGCGAAAAATCTGTTGTATAAAATTTGGTTAATTATATGGAATTGCTTACAGAAAAAAATATGGGGTTTTACTTGCCAAAACCATGATCTGATTAGGAGGCAAGTCGTAGTGGGGGACTCCGGGACTTTAGACCACCTGGGGTTCTTTAACGTGCACCTAAATCTAAGTACACGAGTGTTTAAGCATTTCGCCCCCCTCGAAATGCTGCCGCCGTGGCCGGGATTTGATCCCGCGACCTGGTGCTCAGCAGCCCAACACCATAGCCACTGAGCAACCACGGCGGGCAGGAATTGCTTACAGACTTGACATCATATTTTTATATCCAGAGACCTACTTTGATTTAAAAAAAAAATTAAATTATGGGGTTTTACGTGCCAAAACCAGTTCTGATTATGAGGCACGCCGTAGTGGGGGACTCCGGAAATTTGGACCACCTGGGGTTCTTTAACGTGCACCTAAATCTAAGTACACGGGTGTTTTCGCATTTCGCCCCCATCGAAATGCGGCCGCTGTGGCCGGGATTTGATCCCGCGACCTCGTGCTCAGCAGCCCAACACCATAGCCACTGAGCAACCACGGCGGGTTACTTTGATCACAATTTGTACGACATGTAGACGCAAGATGTATGGTCACAGAACGTGTACTATTTATTTCGGGGACTTTAATTGTAAATACGCGTATATTGCAATCCGCACTCAGTTTTGAAAATTACTGAAGTCTATTAATGTAAGAAGCATGTAATGTTCTTACGTTCGAATGTGTTCACAGTAATGCTTTCTTTACGACTTTTGGTCTTGAATCTATTTAGGAGGCAAATTATTTCTAGTATGGTTGCAAAACTGCAAAACCAAAGAGGGCCAACCCGACCTAATTGGGAGGTGCACGGACTGCAGTTTAGTGTGATACATCGCATTATTTGGTTGCACAGATCCAGTATGCAACCATTTCGTGCTTTCCTCAGCGCGTCTTGTAATGCCACGTCGTTTGTTTCAAGAGCGAAGGTGCCTGTTTCTCTGTGTCTTCATAGATTACGTAAACTCAGAGACGTAGGCGCTTCCGAACAGCGCAGAACTTTGCATGAATTTTGAGCCGTATACACTTTGTTTTTTTTCATGATTTCTACAAGGTGTTTCAGCTAACTTGGGCCAAGTATTAGGAAAACAAACCTACGCGCTATGCGTGGCGTTTTGGCGCCATTTGTTATGAGCCGTATGGAGCATGTCATGGTATTTCTTTTCCAAACCGCCAAGCTCGATAATCAACGAAGATTACATAATTCACTGTTTATAAATATGAACTCTAGCGAAAAGCCTTCAGTGGTAGCGCTTATTCAGAAACATCGGATTATTTCCTCCATGCTATGATAACGGGCTTCTTTAATTTTTTTCCCTGAGTTTCTTTAAAGTACGCAAAATTAAAAAAATTTACATGATTGCCGACTAACGCGCCGCGTCTTTATTTGCCTCAAATGTAAGTTGAACGAATTAGCAAAGGCTGCTCGGCGCACAGCGCTCGGTTGAGCACTGTCGGTGAAGGCGATCATGTTTTTTTATCTCCGTCGTTCATCACACTGTCGCCCTCTCCACCTCCATCGTGTTTCTTCATTGGTCAAAAAAAAAAAAAGGCCTGCACTGCGTCAAATGCTACCTCAGGACCCGCATCGCATTCGCACTTGGCAGCCGCTTTTTATTGAAGAGTTCTTTCTTCAAATGGTACAGTCAACCACAAAAGTTTGCGGACCACGCGAGCGCGTGCCAGACTGCCTATCCGCGCCACCTAGCGGTACGCCACCTAGCGGCGACAGGGGCGCTCTCCCGGATATGAGCCCTCTTGGTACTCGCCTGCCTGTTAATTTTTTATTCCCGTGCATGACATTGTTAGTTCGTTGTGTTGACGCAGAGCGCTGTCTGCGATAAGACCGCCACATATCTGGCTTGATAGCAGTATCGGAGCAATCACTGCAACCTTTGTCGACTGGTGTGCCAGTGGGTAGATAAGTTTCACGAAGCGCTGCGACGATTTTTTTACGCGACGTTTACTGGCGCACTTTGGTTGGCAGCATCTTGGTCCAATGAGTGTTGCTGCTTCTGCGTCTTGAGAGAAAGGGTAGGGAGGTGTTTCACTGTCATCAAAAATAAAGAAAAAGCGGATGCATAGAAAATTTTCTTTCACACATAGGCTCATCTTCGCATCAGTCGCTGAAAACGTAGTAGACTTGCTTCAGGCCACGTGGTGATTGCCTATTTGGAAAGATGCCGCTGCGTGTTCCACTTGACGAAAGAAGGCACATTGTGCGTTTATTTATAGAGGGAATACCTCAGCGCGAAATCTGCCGCCGAACCAACATGAGCCGGACTGCCGTGAATAGGATTATTCAAGCTTTCCGCGACGATGACAGATTCACAGATATGGAGCGCAGTTGGCGTCCAAGGACCACGACTGAGGAAGAGGACCACCTGATTACGGCCGCCATCGTGGCTGATCCTTTTCAAAGTGCAGAGGATATCCGAGAAGCGCTCTCGCTCACGGTATCGTCTGAGACTGTAAGAAGAAGGCTGAGTGAGCTTGGCCTGCAGTCTTTCGTAGCAGCACAGAAGCCCTGCCTCTCAGACAGCCAGCTACAAGAACGACTCATGTTCGCTACAGCAATGAAAGATTGGACAACAGAGAAATGGGGCGATGTCATCTTTAGCGACGAGTCAACTTTTTCCACGCGCTGGGACCAACGGAAGCGGGTTTGGCGTCCACTAAACTGCAGGTGTGTTTACAGTGTATTGGCAGTTAATTCACGAAGCTAATTCTGCATCACAACATGTTTCACGTAAAATGAGCTTTTGGACATTACGAGATTTTTCTGTAGTGGTATTATGTTGAAAACATTAACGATTGTTTCATAGTACTACTTACTCCGAAGCTAATTAAAAGCTGCCAGTGGGTCTTTCAGTACTATCTAATGATGTTTGCACGTTTTCTATTGCAACTATATAACAGCATTATAAAGTTCATACGCAAGAGGAATCACAACATTTTTAGACGCGCCGCTGGAACCCAATTGTATGCTATTTCTTGCAGATATCTGCCTAATTACACACAGAGTGTTCTATCCAGTGGACGGTGTTCCGTGAGCGTGTGGGGAGCAATCAGCAAAGATGGCCTTGGGCCCCTTGTGCGTCTGGAAGGGCCCTTCACTGCGTCACGGTACTGCGACGTCATCACTAGACACCTCGTTCCGTATGCGCTGGACTGGTCCCTTCAGCGACGGCTGCTATTTTTTTCAACACGACCGCAGCCCGATCCATAAAGCACGTATCGTCCAGTCATTGCTAGAAGAACATGCTGTTTGCCAGCTTGAGTGGCCTCCATGTGGCGCCGACTTGAATCCCATAGAAAATGTCTGGGGCATGTTGAAGAAACGGCTGTCCACACGAGCCAACCGCGGCCGCACGGCCGATACGCTGTGGCAAGCGATCGCACAAGAATGGGAAAGCCTGCGCGGTCGACCGGAGATTACTGAATCTTTGTACGAGTCGATGCCCACACGCATCAATAAGGTGCTAGAAAACGGCGGACATTTCACTTCCTACTAGATCATTGAGAGACCTATGTTTCATGACACTTCTGTAAATGTCTTGTGAATAAATTCATCCCCTTCAGACACGAATTATGATGCACTGTCTGCAAATGCGTCAAATGCGCATGGCATCATTTTAAGACGCTCACTATTACATTCCAAGAAAGAAGACGAAGCAATGTGCTGTTTTGTGCGAGTTTCAGTAAAAAAAATTAATTAGCGTATAACTCATTATCTAATTATTCTGAAATCCGTCAGCTTCAATGCTTGCATAAATAGAATCAACTATTAGGCCCGAAACGCATGCACACTTGCTTTTTCGGTTGCATTCGTGTCGACCGGAGAAAAAAAAATACTCTTGACGTTGGTCTTGGAACGCGGCACGTCGAACGATTGTCTAACATGGTAGTGTCTCCAGCAAAGTGATCATCTGCAGCAATGCGCAGGACAATGAAGTTAACTGACCGCTGTTGTCCCCATCAGGAAGCGGACACGAATGTGCACACTGAGTTTTAGGTCATTTGAAGAAACACGTGGCGTGGGACGCGCCTCCGAAGTTCGAGTCCCCAAACGAGGACGCCGTGTCGCAAAGGGTTATAAAAAGAGTCATCGCACCCGATTATTTCTTATTTTTCTAAATGTAACCACTATAGCAGCGCGGTGGTTCGGGCTTTGCGCAGCAAAACCTGGGCGCAGGCGATCAAATCCCGGCCGCTACTGTCACTTAGCGATGGGGGAGGAACGGAAAAATTCTGCCTACTGACTAAGCATCTGTGTCCCATGGCTGCCTCACCGCTCACTCACGCACTCACGAAAAAAAAAAACACCGTGGCTACGCGAAAATAGAACTGATAACAGCCGAAGAATACGCTGTCTGATTACTTGTACTGATATTCTCCTCTCAAAATATAAGCAAGTAGCCCTGGCTAACAAAGAGCGCGTCACGTTGAAAGAAATAGGTAGAAAATATTTGCGCACAGTGCGAAAATAGACAGGCCATAGATTTAAGGAGGGATGCGTCTTCAACGTAGCGCTGCTGTCGATCGCTGGTGACGTAGCGGAAGTGTCGCGAAGAGGCTCTTGGCCACGCGCTCGCGTGGTCCGCAAACTTTTGTGGTTGACTGTACGTTAATGATACGCGCCATACAGTATACGGCATGGAGCACGAAGCACGAAGCCCTTTTGCCACTTAGCGTCCATCGCAGTCACCGAAAGGCTGTTCAATCGACATCTGTGGGCGGAGCATTCTTTGCTAATTTGTTGAACTTACATTTGAGGCCAAGAACAGCGCAGCGCGTTAGTCGGCACTCTCGTGGTACTTTTTTTTTAAATTGCGCGCAATTTAATGAAACGCCGGAAAAAAATTAACAGGGCAGTTAGCTTGGTTGAAATATTCCGATGTTCTTGAGCAAGCGCAATAACTATTGTATCGAATATTTTTCGCTACAGTTAATATTTAAAAAGTTAATTGAGTAATCTTAGTTAATTACCCAGCTTTGCGGATTGGAAAAGATATCCTGACGTGCTCCTTACGGTTCAGAAGAATACTGCGCCAATACGACAGGCGTAACGCCTATGTTTCTGTTGTACTTCGCACAAGTTACCTGAAACACCCTGTATAAAGCCGAAGGATTGACTGCTCCCTCTTCGCGACTTCGAGCTCCCGTGCAGTTCTAGTCAGCTGTGGCTGCACTCTATAGTTTCAGTCTACGTGCGTTACCAAGAAAGTGTCGCTTAACTGATGGTCGCTTTAATTCTTTGGGTCAGCGTTGGAATTTTGCTAAAAGATTCTGCCCACGTTATAAAGATTTTACCAACGTAGCTGTTTAGGCTCGAGGTTCGGCTAGAAATCGTTCGCTGAAAATCTGCCGACCTATGACGGGACTGCGTTGCCCAGCAACCACTTGACACAACTCCGCCAGGCAAGAGCTGCGCCTAGCTCTGACGTCACTCTGAATTTGTCACATGTAAGAGGCCGCCTGTGGCGCCAAAAAGAAGAGGAGCACGCGATTCCCGGTGTTCCGAACGGCGCGAGCGCGCGAGGCGCACGAACCGAGGCATAGTCGAGGGATGAACGGCGCTGTCCGTGGAGTTTCAACGTGGCACCGGGTCAGGAAGGTCGCATCTCCAGCTATGTTCTGGCGACGGGAGACTTGGGAGTCTGGTTGAGTCCGCGACGCTGGCCGTCCAAGGTGTGGCCGTCGACCTCGGCAAGTTCGGGCGAGGCTCCTGGACGGGCTGCAGCTTCTCACGGCAAGACCAGGTACCCCAGAGAGGATCCCCCTTCTGTGGCAGACCGGCATGTTCTAATCTCCTCGTGCGTCGCACTCCTGAAGAAGTTGCGACGCATCCCGACGCTAGGCCTAGGCAGGTGGGCCTAAGCAACGCCGAGCGTCATCGCTGACGAGCTGACGAGCTCATCACCGACGAACCGACGAGCTCACCACCGAAAAAGAGACAACGCAAGTCGTCAGCACCTACGGCAGCCACAACACCCGAATGAACACGACTTGGACCCGACGTGAGGAACGTCAAGTCGGCGGCCCGTAAGAGTACACGTTTTTGATATCGACGCAGCTAGGCCGGGGCCAGGGTGGTCAGACCTTTAAGAACAAAGGCTAGGACTGACCTAGAGACTTTAAGGCTGAGCTAGGCTCCGAAACTGAAATCGAATATTTTCTGGTAGTTTTGCATGTAGTCAGAGCTTGATATTTTCTATTAAGTAAGCATTTTTGTGAAGTTATGTGTTTAGTTTGGCGTGCCCTTAGTTTTGAGTTCCAGTTTCAGTGTTGTGTGTTGCGTGCTTCTACCACTCCTGTATATATTAAATCTTCGTTTGCCGTGTCGCCGGTCGTCTCTCTCCTCCATCGAGAGTAGCGCATGCTCGCAACTCTCCGCACTCCCAAGTAAAGGTGACAGCATTGCCTAGCAACCACCTGGAATGCCTGCGCCAGGCCACGCCACGCTGCTCCGCCGCTTCCTGTACATCGCCAAGCTTCCACAGCCATGTAGGCGGAGAAAAAAAGCCATGACGTCACTGCGCGCCGCTTCGTTCGCGGCGTTCGTAGAAAGCTCCCTGACACCGCGACGGCGGTACATTGTCTAGTGTCGCTGCGCCGAGTGCATAGTTTGCGCCGCCTAAAAGCATGGGTCGGCCGAAGAAGTACGTAACGCCCGAGGTAGAAGATGCTCGACGGGAAGCCCGTCGCATCGCTGCTCGTAAACGAATGCAACCACTGCGATCAAACCCGGAATACCGTGCTGGTGAATCTTGGTCAAAGTGAAAGCGAAAAGCGGAAGATTCAGAGTACCTCGCCCTTTGCATGGAACGCTCTTGCCTGAGGCATCGCAAGCGACAACAAAGTGATCCTTTCATGCGTAACTTCCAGCGCCAAACCTACAAGTCCATGGGTGGCGCGAGCGGCCGATTTCAGCGAGCATTATTGAACGTCGAATTTGGTCACGGCTGCCACGTCTGCGATCGGCTGTGGTTTGAAGTCAACCTGTGTACTCTGAACTCGGTTGAAGACTGAGAAGCGCAAAGTCGCCGTGCAATGGCGCCGTGTTGCACGAAGCGTTACCCGCCGAAACTAACCCCAGAGAATGAAGATTTGCTGGAATCTTGGCATAACATAGCATTACGTAGCAAAACTTCGTTAAATTCTTAGCATAAAATAGCAATACATAGCAAGAACTCGGTAAAATCTTAGCACAACCCAACAATAAATAGCAAAACTTGATAAAATCTTATTATAACAAAGAAATACATAGCAAAAACTTAGCAGGACTTCGTAAACCTTGGTCGATCCCCAGCTACGCTGTTTCTTCAGCCTTGCACCACTAGTAAACGCTGCCCTCATTTTTACATGCATTTCCATCTTAAAATAAAATACAGGCTGCGAAATTCATAAAACTAACCTAGGAACAAATTTTTCTGTAAGACAATTTGAGCAGCTTAAGTCTACTCACAGAACCAAGCAAAAACAGCGTTACAATAGCTGCCTCATTGTCCAATCTGGCACCGTAAACTGGCGCGCTGCGGGGACGAATCTTCGACATTTGATCGTAGTGGAAAAGAGAGTAGGTAGTGTAAGTCAAATTCACAACTTCAAAATTGTCATGAAAAAAAGCAGGACCACGAGGAAGTTGTTAGAAAGGAGAAGACTACCTGTACGTCACTGGTCGAAGAAACAGTAACCGAGCCCTTGGCAGTTTATTTGATGAACTTAGTAGGGCCGATTGTTTACGTGATATGACGATGTTTAGTGCGATTAGTATTCTTAGGGCCCTTCACACATTTTTCGGGAGCTGGCTGACTAACTAGCTACCTATGTTTCTCACCATTTTCCCGCCAACTTAATTATTTGGGTGTTTTAGGGGGGGGGGGGAGGGGCGGACCAGAGGTAGAACACAGCTTCTAATCTGAAGGTCGTAAGTTCAAATCCTCCTCCAGCCCACCACATATTCAGGCATGGAGTCGCGCCTGACGTCAGCAAATAAAAAAAAATACCGCGGAGAGGTAGTGGGGCTTTACTAGTCCAGATGCAAACAAATTACGCAGGCCCACTAAGCATCAAGAAAGTCACTCCCTCACTGGAACAGAAATTGGCATCACTGGTGCAGTATTCGGCCACTACCTCCCTTATGACTCCTACAATTAACCCATGGCCCTGAGTCCCCAGTGGCTGCGGAGTACCTGCCAAGGCGGTGGTCAGATCTGCCACGCGGTAGAGGGTGCTAAGAATCTATGCGTCCGGACAGGCCACCACTGGAAACTTAAACTGGCAACGTTCAACACGCACACCCTATCGAGTGAGGCTAGCTTAGCAAGGCTATTTGTGGAATTATCAGGTATTGCCTGGGATAATATTGGCCTTAGTGAGGTTAGAAGAACTGGTGAGGTTTATACAGTGCTGACTAACAGCGACGTCCTCTGTAACAGAGGTCTTCAAGATAAGAGAGAATTAGGGGTACGATTTCTAGTCCATAAGTGCGTAGAGGGCAGCATTGATGAACTCTACAGCCTTAATGAGAGGGTAGCAGTCGTCGTAATAAAGCTGAATAGGAGGTATAGAATGAAGATAGTACAAGCCTACGTCCAAACCTCTAATGACAATGACGAAGAAATAGAGCAGTGTTATGAGGATGTTAAATTAGCAATGAGAAATGTGCAAACTCAGTATACTGTAGTCATTCAATGCAAAAGTGGGGAAAAAGCAGGGTCATGAGCAAGCACTTGGTAACTACGGCACCGATTGTAGGAACACTAAAGGTGAGATGTTGGTAGAATTTGTGGATAGTAATAGGCTCCGTATAATGAATACCTTCCTTAAGAAACGCAGCAACAGGAAGTAGACCTGGAAAAGCCCTAATGGAGAAAGAAGGAATGAAATCGATTTCACACTCTCTGCTGATCCCAGCACAGCGCAGGATGTAGAAGTGTTAGGCAGGGTGACGTGTAGTGACCATAGGTTAGTGAGGTCTAGGATTTCTGTAAATTTGAAAAGAGAAAGAATAAAATTTGTCAAGAATAAACAGGTGAACCTACACGCAGTAAGGGTAAATGCCGACGAGTACAGGCAGGTGTTTGCCTACAAATATGCAGCTTTAGAGCAGGCAGATGAAGATAATGTTGAGGTAATGAATGACACCGTGACTAGGCTGATTTCCGAAATAGCAGTTGAAGTGGAAGGTAAGGCACCAAGGCAACCAGTAGGTAAGCTCCCCCAAGTAACAAAGGACCTAATGAAGAAACGACAACACATGAAAGTATCCAACTCAAGAGATTAGATAGAATTCGATGAACTGTCAAAACTACTCAAAAGAAGTAAGAGATATTCAAAAATTTAACGTGGAAAATATTGAGGAAGCAGTAAAATGTGGACGCAGCATGAAATCAGTGACAAGAACACTATTCATAGGACAAGGAAAGATGTATGCACTGTAAGATAAGAAGGGTAAGATAATCAGCAATTTTAATGAGATTGTAAAGGCAGCTGAATAATTCTATACTGACCTGTACAGTACCCAGAGCAGCCAAGCTACTTTCATTCCAAGTAGTGGTCAGCAGGATACAGAGGCTCCTTCTATAACTAGCGATGAAATTAGAAGGGCCTTGCAAGACATGACCAGGGAAAAAGCTGCTTGGGAAAATGGAATAACAGTCGATTTATTCAAATATGGAGGAGATATGCTTGAAAAGCTTACGGCCCTTTATACGCAATGCCTCACGACTTCAAGTGTACCAGAGAGCTGGAAGAACGCCAAAATTATACTAATCCATTAGAAGGAAGGCGTTATAGAGTTGAAGAATTATAGGCCCATTAGCTTGCTTTCAGTTTTGTATAAACTATTCACCAAGATAATTTCCAATACAATCAGTGCAACACTTGACTTCAGCCAACCAAGAGATCAGGCTGGCTTCAGGAAGGGATATTCTACGATGGACCATATTCATGTCATCAATCAGGTTCTCGACAAATCTGCGGAGTACCATCAGCCTCTCTATATATCTTTCATAGATTATGAAAAAGGCATTTCGTTCAGTAGAGATACCAGCACTCATAGAGGCATTGCGTAATCAAGGAGTACAGGAGGCATACGTGAATATCTTGGGAAATATCTACAAGGATTCCACAGCTACCTTGGTTTTCCAAAAGTAGCAAGTTACCTATCAAGAAAGGGGTCAGGCAAGGAGACACAAACTCTCCAGTGCTCTTCACTGAATTCTTAGAAGAAGTATTCAAGCTTTTAGACTGGGAAGGCTTAGGAGTGAGGATCAACGGTGAAGTGGTGAACAGGATACAGAGGCTCTTTCTATAACTAGCGACGAAATAGAAGAGCCTTGCAAGAGATGATCAGGGCAAAAGCTCAATAACCCTGGGCTTGCAGGTGACATTATCCTATTCAGCAACCATGGTGATGAATTACAGAAAATGATTGAGGACCTTAACCGAAAAAGTGTAAGAGTGGGGCTGAAGAATATACGTAGAAGACAAAGATAATGTTCAATAGCCTGGCAAGGGAACAAGCATTCAGGATCGCCAGTCAACCTAAAGAGTCAGTAAAGGAGTACGTTTATCTAGGTCAGTTACTCAAAGAGGACCCCGATCATGAGAAAGAAATTTACAGAAGGATAAAATTGGCTTGGAGTGCATACGGTCGGCATTGACAAATCGTGACTGAGAGCTTACCACTGTCGTTGAAAGGAAAAGTGTACCATCATTGCATTCTACTGGTGCTAACATATGGAGCAGAAACTTCGAGGTTAACAAAGAACCTCGAGAACAAGTTAAGGACCGCACAAAGAGCGATCGAATGAAATATGTTAGGCCTAACGTTAATAGAGCGGAAGAGAGCGGTATGGATCAGAGAGAAAACGAGGATATCCGATATTGTAGTTGACCTTAAGAGGAAAAAATGGGACTGGCCAGGTCATGTAATGCGTAGGACGGATAACCGATGGACCCTTAGAGTTGCATGATGGTTACTAACAGAAGGAAAGGGCAGTCGAAGATGACATAAAACCAGATGGGGTGATTGAAGTTAGGAAATTTGCCTATGTGCAGCCTATATTATTTCATGCTTTCGGTTGAGTATGTGCTTTGGGCGCCATGAACAATTTTATGATATTTCGTATTCCTATTGCTTCAACGTGCTTTTCTTGGGCTGCGCTTGCAATTTCTTGAAGTGTCAGCGCTTGTTCTGGAAGAATTTGAAGGAAGAATCAACGCCACGGTCTATTACTGTTAGACTAATACGTTCGGACAACAACAACTTTCTGGTTGATTCTGCTTTCTGGGCTGTTGCGTTCAAGAAGTCACAACATCGTGTGTGGTCCACAATAAGAGCTAATTAGCTCGTAACCACCTAACCTTGCTCCACCGCCAGGGTGGCGCACAATCCGTGTCTTCCGACGGCAAGGTGAAAAATGTCTCTACCTTTAGCTCATTCAGGATGCTTAAACAAGATCTCACAACAGCGGAGGCTAACGCCACGGCTGGAGCATCGATAACTATTGAAGCTTGTGAATATATGCGTGTTAGGGCAACAAGTGGTTGGCGGTGGCTGGTGCCAAACAGAGGTTGCGATAGCGCGGTGGATAGGATAAAGCCAACTATCATACCAGCGAGCAACTTAAGACGGTCATAAATGTGTCAGAAACTGCAGTGACTCTGAACAGCAAAAACAACAACAGCTTCCCGCTCGGCTTGAAATGGTTCAAGAATATAGGGTGAAACAAGTGGTCGACATATTCGCGATACTTTGAAATAACCACATAATGAGCAGGCGCTCCAGACTACCAGATTGTTACCACTCACGGGTTGCGGTATCTGTAAGAAAGAATAGAGGCGTGTGTATCTGGGGCTAACTACAGCCACCTCGACAATTGAGACTCCCGTTATGAACTCGGCCGTACCAGTTGTGCTACGCGACTGAAGTATACCAGTGGGCTACGGGAACACGGCCGTCGTGTAGAACCTCTGGATTCGGTCATTTTGTCTGTGCGAGTTTGTGTTGTGCGTGTATGTGTGTATGTGTGTGCACGTGTTTGTGCATGTGTGTATGTGTGCGTGTTTTCTGTGCGACTATCGCCGCCATATCCGCCTTCTGCTTGTTTTGCAACGGCGTCTTGGGAACTCTCCGTGGCGGCCGAAGTGAAGAGAAGAGTTCTGTGACGAGGTGTGTAAAGGGTAAGCAAAGTGGCATATACGTATGCTTGCTTAAACTTTTAAGTAGGGTATTACCGCAATGGCATTTGATGTTACTCAACGAACCACGGCGTTCGTAAAATATTCCTTAAGCGAAGCTTTATAGGCTCACCAGTGTCGGTGGTGGTGGTGTTGGTGGGGTAACGCTAAAGAGTGCGCCGATCCTGGCGATAGCGCAGAAAGGGTCCAAGCTGAATGGCAAATATCAGGGACAAGAAAGAAAGAAAAGAAAGAGAGGCAGGAAGGAAGACAGAAAGAAATAGAGAAAGAAAGAAATCACGTGTGGCGCCCACCTGCATTGAACCTGCTACGGCATGATCACGTGACACGCGGATCACGTAACACGCTCTCGACCAATCAGGTTCGTTTGGTGTGTCGCGAGGTCCTAGGACAATGAAGGAAAGCGGGTTGGCGCGCGCTCCTCCGGGCTTCCCTCGATTCAGATCAGTTTCGGCGAACAGAAGGGAAGGCCACGCATGGTGCGCTCTGCAAAAGAGCAAGCTGCGTTTGATGAACGCCGACGTGAACTCGCTCGGGAAAGTGCTCGTCGTCGACGAGCGGATTCTAGCGTCAGGGCTTCCCTAGCCGAGGCTCGCCGTCAGCGAAGAGCCGACGATCCGGAGGCGAGGGCTTCCGAAGCCGATGCCAGCCGTCAGCGAAGATAAGAAAATACCGAGGCGATGACTTCCGAACGTTACCCTGACGTAGGTCAGATATACACACAAGTGTCGCTTACCGCCATTTTTTCAATAGGGCAAAGGCTGGTGATTTATTTAGATTATCCCACCCATTTCGAACCGTGAAGGAAACTCGGTCAAATTGTGTCCTGTCGATTTTATCTATGTGATTTCAGTGACAGCAGGTCAGACGATTTAAGAGCACTAATAATAAAAAGTTATAAGCACGATAAAATAACTTGACATGTAAAACATGCACTACAAGACCCACGGCGAAGCCATAAAAATGATGCGTTCGAGGAGGAAATATAAAATACTAATGGGGCCTAGTGGGTGTTCTTGTAGCCCTATACCACTGCGGTTTCGAATGAATGTCCTACGACGGTAATCGCGTTGTTAAACAGCACGAGACATGCGCTTTTCCAGGGTGTCCTGCGTGCAACACATTTCGGGTGTTTCTTAACAGAGTGCATCCATTGTCAAATGGTAAAACATCTGTTGAGAATGGTGATGCACTTGAGCCAGCACGAAAGTGTGAGAGGGAGTCGCAGTGTCGCTATCTGGCCCTGTATACTCGAACGGACGCGGTGCATATCTGGCTAGAGTCGCACTGCTGTATAGCAAGGCAGAGCTCAATGAATGCGCGTTTTGTGCAACCCACTTCTAGTCCTTGTCGAAACAGATGTCGAAGGACAGACGTAACTAAGGATGCATACAAAATTTCTTGTGAAATTGGGAAAGAATGGTACAGAAATTTATGAAGTGTTACAAAACCTCTATGAAAAAATTAGTGCCATTCCACTCTGGGGTGACCAGCGAAAATGTGTATGTGGTGATTAACCGTTGCTCCGGTGAAACGTTTCAAGTTTGCGGGGTAGGAACCACATGGACGGTTCGCATTCCTTTCCGCCTCGCGGTCCTGGTGAGCAGCACGCGTACGCTCGGCGTCCGCGGCCCTCTCACTGTCGGTTGCGCCTTCCGCCGCCACGATGTGCGCTAACGCACAATGAGCATAAACATGATAAGGGAGAGTCGATGAAGTTTTTTTTTTGTATTTTTTAAGGACGGATACGTCAATCGCAGCGCACGTACTAGCTCTGACGTGCTCATGAGGTCACCAGGGTGAGCTACGTCACCTATGGAAGAAGCAAACATAAGCTCCTATGAAAATCACGGTGTGGTGCACAAGTTTTTTACGATCCTGAAGTTTAAAAATGCCGCCATCCCGACGGTTTTACATGACGGCACTTCCTACGAAAAGCGCGGTGTGGTGCACAAGTTATTTACGACCCCGAAGTTTAAAAATACCACCATCCCCACGTTTTCATATAAAGGCACTTCCTACGAAATGCGCGGTGTGGTGCACACATTTTTTACGATCCCTAAGTTTAAAAACGCCGCCATCCCGACGTTTTTATATGACGCCACAAGGTAGCTTGAATGCCGTCATACCGACGTTTACATACGACGCCACAAGGTGGCGCGACGCATCTGAAATTGTTTTATGATCCCGAAGTTTAAAAAGGCCCCCATCCCCACGTTTTCATATGCGGCCACAAGGTGGCATGAACGCCGCCATCCCGACGTTTTCATACGACGCGACCAGGTGGCGTGACGCGTCTGAAATAGTTTTACGGTCCCGAAGTTTAAATATGCCGCCTTGCCGACGTTTTCAAACGACGTCACACGGTGGTACGATGCGTATGAAATCGTACTTAAACACAATCTCAGTATTCAAGAGGCTCAAGAATAATTGGCCAGACCAACCTTATCCTCTTCGGAGGGAGACATGCTTGCTCTCGTGTCCCTCACTTCAGTGTCTTCTGTGGCTGTTATCTTCATTAGTTGTGACATTATCTACAGTCAATACTTTGCACTGAGGAGGAGCCACCGATGGAGATGCTCGTGAAATACACCGGTCTTGCGGCCAACCATGAATACATTAAGCGCGTGGACGAGGTGGTCTCGAACACTTTGTACCTTTGGCCACCGGGGCACAAAGAGGAATAGCGTCTTCAAATGGGTGATTTGGAAAGTTGGGGAGGGTCTTTCCGAGCCATGAGTGCCACCTCGTCGTGCCCTGCTGCGCCTGTGCAGACCTGGTAGGTGCGGAAGACACTACTACTCTTTAATGAGGGTGGTGCAGTTTAGAGATACCAAGGGCGCGACATTATATATGTTCTGCAATTTTTGTGACCATTTATTTTTTATAACGTGTAGCAGAGTTGCAGTTTCTACCACTACTGTGTCAGTTACCAAAACAGTGGTTGTATAAGCCCGTTTGCTGGAACTAGCATTCGGAAGGGGATTACAATAGGTAATATATATAGGTAATATAGGTAATTCAGCATATGAAAAAAAAGCATTTTTTAGAAAAGTTTCAGGGCGATATTACTGCTGCTCAGTCAACACAATAATTTGTTATGTGTGGGTTCAATGTATCCGGGTTCGACTTAATGTCCGCAATTTATTTGGCGAGATACAGACCCACCCAGCAGCACATGGCAACTTTAGGAAACGTAGGAGGCTGGGAAAAGAAAGCTTGGTGTTTATAGACTTCTTGGCTTTTAGTAGACGTTGTCTAGCATTTGTGTTCCTAAGTCTAAAACAGTATTACTGATACTTGTGTGCCAGTTGAGTTTCATAAATTTTATAAAAGAACAGTGAAAATACCATCACTTACTTAGGTTCATCATTTCCATTGAATTATGGGGCGTCCTTAAGGGGCTCCATATGAATGTCCATTGATTGCCTTCAGTGTGCCTGCGTGAGGAACCGCTGTTAACATCAGTCAATTCTATTATGAAGCTTTTAAACTTACGTTTGACCTGCAGTCTTACAGGATGCAGTGATGTAAATATTATGATCGGTCATGTTATTTTTCTCGTCCTTTTGACACTTTGGAGCCTTAGGCTGACTAGAATAAAATACCCACAGGGTACTTGTGCCATTCCAAAACTGTAATAAAAATAGTATAAGACAACAAATTGATGCATTCAATTGACGATGAAATGATCAGCGTGGGTTTCTATACACAAACACGTGTTAAAATGGTGCTGCCTGAAGTTATTATTATGCGTACAGCACGTACTGCTTACAATATACTGTGTTCAAATATGAGAGCAGCCATCGATCATTTCAACGCTCGAAGTAAGAAAGCCCGCTTATTGAGAAACATCGTTCGTCAAATCAAATTTCCTCCATGCGCAAAAAATTACGCAATCAGGGTATC
Source organism: Dermacentor silvarum (assembly GCF_013339745.2). NCBI lineage: Eukaryota > Metazoa > Arthropoda > Arachnida > Ixodida > Ixodidae > Dermacentor > Dermacentor silvarum. The sequence continues at coordinate 75,301,504 of NC_051160.1, forward strand.
CAGTAATGAAATTGTGCCAGAAAATATCGCTGTGGCCTCCCATGTGATTCGTTATTTTTTATGTCATTGTCGAAGCTAAATTTGTCATTATTGATCCAAGGCACAACGTGAAGGATACATTACATCGATGGTTTCCTCAAAGTGATTTTTGTGTAAAAGATATGCGTCATTCCTAAATATTATCACTGTTGCACTCGAGTAAGCGTAAAGAAATGAAAACTTTCCTTTGTGTCATCATTATACTTAAATTCGCTGCTTTATTTGAGCCAACAGAAAGCTCCAGGACAGCATACGATCAATAAACGAAGCACCGGACCCTATGAGAATATTATCAGATATATAGCACATGATAATTGTTATGATAGTCGTTGCGTGATCAGCACTGTGCCTACTATTGTATATTAGCTTGCACTGTGCGTGAGATTGGTGTAGCCCCAGAATTGATAATGAGAAAATAAACACCTGACTTCTTTATCTTTTCATTTTGAGAGCGTTTGCGGGCCTGTGCTGCTTATCAAGAATGTTTCATGAATACTCAATGTTCTTTAATATTCAATTAGGGCACTGAACCAACTAATGAAATGGAAACAAAGTCAACTCCTTATTATATATTTTTAATATTTGCACGCCCCAGGCAAATAATGATGCCCTGGTGTGTTATAAATGACCTAAAAATATGTATTGATGAGATAAAATCAGGAAAAAATTAAAGGTGCTAAAATTTTTATCGTGGCTGTATGTTGCCAAGCCTAAGTGTTCGCATAGAGTCATTCCACGTCATTTGTCCAAGGCAAGTCACTCGACTATCTCAGGTTCTGCTTTAAAAAATTATGGCTTCTTATATTCAGAGGAATTTGCTGTCTTGCTGAAACATTCGGAGCCCTTCTACTAATGCGAAGATGGAAGCCAGCGAAGCTGTGACTCGCATCACGGCATCCAACGGCACGAGCGCAAACATAGGGGCTCCAACGAGCCAGCTCCGAAAGAAGAGGACGACGCTCGAGCCAATGCTCATGATGATAGTTTTTTTTTCTACCCGCGAACATGATCCTACGGGAACTAGCCCCAAACAGCTGCGCTGTAAAAAAAATGTTCCGCTCGAGTGATATGCTTTCAAAATTTATTCTGGCACGTGCAACATCTTCTGCAACAAAATTATAAAAGTTATTTTCGTGTTTAATGCTACCTAATTTTGCCTGCTGGACCTATAAAGATTCGTCTTCAACATGTAGGGGTGATAATTACCAAGAGAGAGGGAGACATAGAATCCACATCTTTATTGAAAGATTCTTTAATTTCCTTCGGGGGTGGTCTCTGCTTTCCAGGAAACGATAGGATTTCGCCGCGTCCACGGCCCTCGCTACCAGCTGGCGCTGGCTTGCGAGCGTGGAGCTAGCTAGGGCACTCTCCCAAAGCTCAGGTGTGCGATATGAATTGGGTGTGCTAAGGGGTGATTCTGTACAGCCCCCTTTAATGTGGCAGAGAGTTCCCTTTGCTCCACAAATGTGGCAAAATGGAGAGAACGTGTAGGAAATCAAGTGTATACTCTCTATATGGGTGCGGAAGCTATTGGTTTGGAGTGCTCTAAGAATGAGGTCACTACCTTTGGTTAGTTTTTTATGCGGGGTCGGAAATATTCTTCGTTGCAACCTTTAGTGCACGGTTATTTCCTGATTAGTGGCAACTGCTGAAAGAAAAACGCTCTTTGGAGTCCTGTATTTCGAGAACGTTTTCCAAATTGACAATGGTTTCCAGTCAGAAATATTATTCATTCGTTTATTGTAATCATTTACCTGGATTGTGCCAGAGACCTAGATAATTATTTAGGTGCCGTTACAATGTAGAAATGTCTTAAGATACCATACCACAAACAATAAAAGGCTTTTCGGTCCACTGTTGTACACGATTTTCGGAGGAAAGTACTACTAGCAAAACAATGTTACTCAAATTGAATTAGGCCTGCTTGGCGTTCAATTATGATCAATATTCAATGTTATTTTTGTTTTAAGCCAGAATAATATTTTCAATTTTATCCCTGCACACTACTCGGCGCATTTTTGTGCTAGCACTTCACCGCAAAGCTCAGTGGCTGTCCTCCTTTCTACAGTCGACGCGCAGCTTGCTACTGTAACGCGACTTTCCTCATTGCCCGAGGGCTCGAATGTCTTACCAAGTCCCATTACTGTTCGAGGACTTCTCTTAGTGTTGTCCTTTAGTCGTACTTCTCAGAATCGTTAAGGAGCAGAGAAGTCGGGGAGAGTTCTAAGTTCCCTTCTCTCATCCAGTTGTTCGCAGGAATGCGCTTTCTTTTACGGAAGCGTTGGCATCCTCAGGAAATCGCAGGAGCTGATGTTGCAAAATCATTACGTCACTAGCATTAACTATTGTCGTGCACATTACGCATTCATCAGAATAATGTCGTATATTAGAAATAATCTAGCAACATAATGGTAATATAATTATAAACAAGTAAATACGCAAATACTGAAATACGCACATGTGACAAGCTCGAAATTCCACGAGTGTGACTAGGTAGGTCTTCTCTAAGCTTGACGTGTTGGTAAGCACTTGGAAAAATACTTCAATTTAAGCAGTTGCATTACCACAAAATGGAACCTTATGAACATCTTTGGTCAGACTTTGGGTAGGTGTCCTGTGTATGAATTCCATTATATATATATATATATATATATATATATATATATATATGGATCATAAGAAGCCAGCCAACAATGACACCAAGAACAACATAGTGGAAGTTAGTTGTACTTACTAATTGAATTGAAGAAATGATATGTGAATGGAGATGAAAGTGGATGAAAAAAACAACTTGCCGCAGGTGGGGAACACGTGCAATGCTCTTGCCAACTGAACTACTGCGGCGCGTTTTCCCATCTACTTTCTGGACTATTTATGTTCTTCAACTAGAAATTAACCCTGGGAGTGTTAGCCAGCGCCACCACTCACAAACCCCAGGGGCGGATGTGGAACATCCTTTCTGCCGCAGGCGTCATGAGGAGGAACAAACTTTTATTTAAACCAGCAGTTTGGTTGGCTGGGCCTAGGCCTCCGACGTGGGGACATCGAGGTCTTGCCTCTTCGCCGCCTCGCAGGCTTGCTGGGTATCCCAGAGTTGGTCGTCGAGGTGGGAGCTGCGCAGGGCGGCGTGCCATCTCGACGAGAGGGTCACGGTATTATTTGTCGGATATTGGTATTTACATTCCCATAGCATGCAGTACGTGATCTTTTTGAGTGAAGGCAACTGGCCAACAAACCCACATATGCTACCTGAAGGCATACATTTTGCCGGATTCGAGATCCTCGTTATGTAATGAACGAGGACAGAGGGAACCGAGGCGCACGATTTTGATTAATAGTATTGTTACACGAAGAACGAGTCAATTAGACGAGCAACTATTTACAGAATATATTTACAACAGCAGTTCCAGCGCTGACGGTTGGATTCATGGCGTGATCCCAGTTCGTTCTTCCTCCTCTTTTCTCGAGTGTCCTTCAGCGTATATTTCCCACTTTAATTCAATAGTTACTTAGAAAAAACAAAGTATTTGAAAGCTTTGCAGGTGCAAAATAACTGTAGTCTGAGTAGCAGACAACGCGCGCTTCGCGATACACATCCGACCGCAGCGCCACTCCTGCTGTTATGACGCGGAGAAGCAATGAAGTTGGCCTGTCGGCACACCTACAAATCTAGCCACCGTAGTTTACATGGTTCAAAATATTTTCAATGCGACGCATTTCTTGGCGTAAATTTGCCACTTTGACAGTATCTATCTATCTATCTATCTATCTATCTATCTATCTATCTATCTATCTATCTATCTATCTATCTATCTATCTATCTATCTATCTATCTATCTATCTATTGGTGCTCTCATGGTCGTTTCGTCAAATTCGTAGGTACCAAAATTGGCATAGTATGACAAGAGTGCATGACGAACATAAATGATAGGTCATGACATGAGTATCATGACATGTGCCATGTAGGTCATGAAATAGCGGCCTACGTCTTGGTGCCGTCATGGCCGTTTCGTTAACTTGGTATGTAACTAGGATGGGTTCGGACATGGGTACGAAGTGAAGGAAACACTAAATGATGATGGTAGAATTCATAGTCACGAGCATGTCTCAGAAAAATGACAATTACTCAGCGAAAGAAGATATTTACTCAAAAATCATGGGAATGGGTTTCGACATGGGCATTAGGTGTCATCATCATCATCTTCATGATCAGCCTATATTTATGTACAGTGGAGGACGAAGGCCTTTCCCTGCGATCACCGATTACCCCTGTCTTGCGCTCGCTGGTTCTAACTTGCACCTTGAATTTCCTAGCTTCGTGACCACACCTAGTTTTCTGTCGTCCTCGACTGCGCTTCCCATCTCTTGGCATATATTCTGTAACTCTGATGGACCCCCGGTTACCCATACTACGCATTACATGTCGTGCCCAGCTCCATTTTTTTCCTCTTAATGTGAACTATAATATCGGCTATCCACACCGCTTTCTGCCTGTCTCTTAACGTTAAGCCTAACATTTTTCGTTCCATCGCTTTGTGTGTGCCAGTTGTTGTCGAGATTATTTGTTAACCTCCAAGTTTCTACCCCATATGTAAGCATCGGTAGAATGCAATGATTGTACACTTTTGTTTTCAACGACAGTGCTAGGCTCCCAGTCAGAATTTGGTAATGCCTTCCGCATGCACTCCAACCCAGTTGTAATCTTCTGCAAGTTTTCTCATGATCAGGATCCTCTGTGAGCAATTAACTTAGACAAACGTAATTTCATTTCATTTTCATTTTATTTGGGCATTTTCACAAAATACCCACGAAGGGGGCAAAAGGAGAGTGTGTCTCCTGACTAGGCCCACTCTCCGTGAGGCACTTCGGGCAGGTACAGCAGGACAGTACAGCATATACAGTAATTTACATACAACCAATGAAGAAACGAGGAATACTATAGCAATTTGAGAAATATAAGATAGAGATGAAAAAAAAAAGCTGTTCCTCAGCTTAAATGCAGAATGCACTATGATCAGCACCATTTACAAGTTGAAATGTGATGTGAAAAACAATGAATACATGAAACATATTACATACATTAAATATTTTCGGCACATGCACCTTAGAATTGTGTTCTATTTATTACTACCATAATTCGCTTCCTAAATTGTGTAATGTTTCTAGCCTCCCTAGCGTATTCAATTATATTAGGAATCTTATTACACAATAGAACAAATTGGTTATCAATTGTCTGTACACCATAGTTAGTCCGGCACATTGGCCCGACCAACGCAACAGTACGCAGATTATACGTAAGATCTCTGCTTAAATATGTGTCAGAAAAAATCTGAAAATTTTCTTTAATTTTTTTGAAGATTAACATGGCTAGTTGCATCCTATAGCAATCTGGGAATGGGAGTACATTATACACACGAAAAAGAGACATGTTTGTGGGGACCGAGGTAGTTATCAAACCTAGTGCGCGTTTTTGAAGCAGAATTATACTTTCTGTATTTGTTTTGTTACACGTATCGAAGACTAAAATGCAATACATGATTTGCGAGTAGATAAAAGAAAAGTAAAGCTGCCGTTCAACTCTCCCTGGAAGGAGATGCTGCAAGCATCGAATTAGACCAATTGACCTTGATATTTTTATTCGAAGGTTGTCCACATGGTCAGACCAACTAAGGTCGCTTTGAAAGCATATACCTAGAAATTGAATTTTATTTACCTGCGCAATATTTTCTCCATTAAAAATCAAAGAGATAGCATGATCTATAGGCCTATTTTTTTGCTTGAAGAGCATAAATTTGGTTTTTCTTATGTTTAGTTCTAGCTGGTTACTGTAAGCCATGATTTTAGTTTATCCAACCAGGAATTTGCGGTTATCTCAATGTCGCGGAGATCTAAACCAGAAAAGAATACATTGGTATCGTCGGCGTACATGACTATGTTTGGTGTGAAAGGAATGCTTACTATGTCGTTGATATAAAGTATAAAAAATGTCACAGTTTCGCTCTAAGGGCGAAGCAATGAATGCGATAGCAATACAGCAATGTCATACGAAGTAAGGTGAGCGGCCTTGGTAGCAATATGAATTGTAGTAAACATGAGCTGATTAAGTAAGCAGGCGTGCTGCGGCGTAAGTAGACCGACATGAAGAGAGACTCGATGACCACGAGAAGGCGCGTGTGAAACGGTGGTGTTGATGAGAAGCGCTTACCGTGGGCAGCGCGTGCGAAGGGACACACCTGTAGTGCTGCACTGCCGATCTGGGCAGCATTGCATGTGTAGCGTGCGTTGGAAAATGTGGCCTGACTATTACTAACTGAATGAACAAGCGTGGTGTGAGCGCGCACAAACAAACATGAATAGATCACACTGAATGACTGCAGCGAACGACTGTCAAAACGCTGGCAGCGAGTGCATACGCCGCGCAGCGGGCGAAGGTACGTGCGGTCTATCGCTTCAACGGAAACTGAGCGGCGAAAGCACGGCGCATAAAGGTCACAGCCGTGTGGAGATCAGAGACGGTGCGGTCGAACGAACGCCGAGCGCGGTTGTTGGCAGCGTAGAAGTGCCCCCCCCCCCCCCCGCTCCCTCCGGCGCTGACTTCCCGCTTCCTTGCTTGCGCGTGGGAGAGATAAGAGACTGTGCGGACGAGCGACGAGCGCGGTTGTTGGCAGAGAAGCGCCCCTCCCCCCCCCCCCTGCTCCCTCCGGCGCTGGCTTTCCGCTTCCTTGCTTGCGCGTGGGAGATTGAGTGCGTTCGCTCTCCGTGATAGCGCGCGTCCCGCACGCTTCCGCTGGGGCATACGGCGCGCGGCGAAGATTTTATCTATACGGAACCTCACGGCGACGGCGACGGCGACGCCGACGGCAGAAATCCGGTTGAACTGTCCATATAATTGCTATCGCAATAAAAGTAAGGGGCCAAGTATCGATCCTTGAGGAACCCCATACTTAATTACGCCCAAATCAGATTTAAAATTATGAAGTTGTACATATTGTTTCCTGGCCCAAAGATAGCTTTTCATTAGATCAAGCGCAATCCCGCGTATTCCATACATCTGTAGCTTCCTAATTATACGTCATGCTTTATCGAATCAAAAGCCTTATGGAAATCGAGAAATATTCCCACAGTGTAAAACTTTTTTTCAAAGTTATGAAGTAGGCTATCCTTAATACGGAGTAGAGCAGTCTGAGTTGATCTTCCTGGTTGAAATCCACACTGTTCTTCACAAATGATATTTCTGTTTGCTATAACAGAGTATACCCTCTTAAATATCAGGCGTTCCGCGACCTTAGAGAAAAGCGGCAATATAGATATTGGTCGATAATTTTGTAGTTCATTTTTATTACCTCCTTTAAAAATTATTGTTACGCGAGCTTTTTTCATGGCACATGGAAAAATTCCCGTCAAGAAGAGTCTGTTGCATATGTAAGTGAATGAGGCAACAATCAAATCAACAACCGCCTTGATAGGTACTGCGGTGATGCCATCTTCGCCTGGTGAACTGTTCTTTAGTGAGCATATGGCAGTGGCTACTTCCTCCTCGGTAACAGGTGATAAAAACAAAGAATTAGTGAAAGAGCTTTCAATATAGCATTCAGCCGGTTTAAGGTTAGCTGCTTGCGTTATATTACTTGACGATCCTGCCTCAAGGAAGTGAAGTTTAAATTTGTCTGCCAGTGCCTTGCCACTGAAATGGATATCGTTTATCTGTATATCGCTAGGGACAGTGGCCTGTTTTCTTCCTATCAATTTATTAACTGAACTCCAAACCATTTTTGAGTTGTGAATCATTGTAGAAAACTTGTAGGCATAGAAACCTATTTTCCCCTTCTTTAGGTCCCTGTTTAGTTTGTTTCTGAAATTTTTGAAATCAATGAGGTCAGTTTGTTCTTTTGTTTTCAAAAAATGCTGGAAAAGTTTTTTTTTTTCATTTATACGCTTTAGAAGTGCCGGCGTAATCCACTCCTTTCTTTCTCTCTTGTGTTTTTTTTACAACAACGTACGGAAAAGCGGTATTATAATTACTGACAATTTTCGCCATAAACAGGCTGTATCCCTTAGATGGATCAGGTTCTCGGTACAGGTCATCCCAATTGCAGTTAAGCATTAGAGAGCGAAAATATTTGTATCGTTTATATCTCTACGCATGTATTTTGGACAATTCTGCAGTTCTGGCATTGTTAATAGTGCGAAAAATGTGGTTGATCCCTCTTATATAGGAATCGGTATAGAACACGAAAGTGAAACGTGTCTTCACAGAAGTAGTGTAATGTTTATTGCACATTGATATATAATGTCTATTGGTGTTTTGTGGCTAAAGCGCCCTTAGGCGTTGATGCACCCACGCTGACGCCTGGTGGCACGTCTCCTCCATCACGACTACCAACGTCGATGACCATGAGCAACCGTCGTGCATATGGAAGCTGCACTACGCTGCACACGCTAGCACAACGCGAAAGACGAAGCACGTAACTGACACACTAATACAACGCGCAAGACAAAGCACGTAACTGAATCGTCACCGAGTCAAATCAGCGCGTACAGCGCGTCGTAATTGCAGCCTCCGCGATCAACTTCAGAAACATTTTCAGAGCTAATTGCGGAGGCCACGCTCCGCTGTGCTGAGTATGGTGAACGCCACCTAGGTGGCGTTGGTAGTGCTTCTTGATGCCAGCGTCCCTTCGAATGCTGGCATCGAGGCGTTGTAGTGCTGAGACCACCGAAGCGTTCACTGTCGGTGCGCGTTAGTGTCATAATGCAGTACTTCTCTTTTCTGCTCGTAGGCGGCGGCACCGCCCCGAGCAAGAGCGCGGGTACACGGAGGAGTGTGAGATATATAAGGCGCGTCTGTGTAGCTCTCTGCAAATGCGTTTGTGGCGCAATGGGTTAAACGCTCGGCGATCTATCGTCGCGGACCGAGAGGTCGTGGGTTCGATTTCCAAATTTTGCATGTTTGTGGAACTTTTTCTTCTGGTTTCTTTCTTTGTATTATGTTCTATGACGTATTTCCGTGACGGAAATACGTCAGTGAAGTCTTGGTGGACCCCGGCATAAAACACTTTCGTGTTAAAAAAGGTAAGTGGTCGCTTATACCGGAGCTGAATACTCCGGCTAATGCATTGTCAGGGGATAAATTAGTGAAACAGAGATCTATGATCGTTTCTGATTTGCTTGTTATTCTGGTAGGGGTGTTAATGATGTTTTCACAGCCATGGAACAACATTAATTCCACTAGTTTTAGTTTAGTAGGACCATCTTTTGATACATCAATATTAAAGTCACCAAATGATATCATGAACCATCGATTGGAATTAGCATGATGTTGAAGCTTCTCTAAAAACTCAAGAAGTGCGTCAGGGTTACCGTCTGGGGGGCGGTAGATCAGTACTATTACAACCTTGTTGTGTATTACAGTAACTGTTTCGAAATCATTACACACAATACAATAGTCGGGCCACGCCTCATAAAGCAAATTTTGTTTAATATACAAAGATACACCGCCACCGCGTTTTCCAATTCGAAATATTGATTCCGTATTGTAATTTCCCAAGCTGACCACGTCTGATTGTGAGGAAAACCATGTCTCGGAGAAGCCCATGATATCAAAGTCATGGTCGAGGTGTACCAATTCACTTTCAATTTCTTCATCCTTGTTCCTCATACTCTGTGCATTAATATGATAAAGGGAAAGACCACGTTCAGAAAGAAAGTCCGAGTCCTTAATCAAATTCTTGAAAGAGACAGCATTGTGATGCATCGACGTGTTCATCAAAATAGGGAAAAAAGCTAGAAAAGGCAATAGGTATAGTAAGTGTTTAAACAATCTTGATTAGGTCATCTTCAGAGGCAATTTGGATTGCACGTGCTTCGGAATTCTTTCTGACAAAAATCCTTCCCTGTGAAGACCAACTGAATCGATAGTTCATCTCGGTGGCTCTAGTCTTTGCCATCCAAAGGAGCTTCTTATTTAGAGGAGTCAGGTTATCAAATAGTTGAATATTACTGTTTTTTTCTCTTAGTTCGGCGCGTTTTGCAAGCCATGCTGCCTTCAAGCTCAGTCGAGCAAATCTGGGGGTTTCCCGTTACGTGGTGGCAAGCGATGCGTGCTTTCAACGTCATGATCAGATAGTGTTTGCAGGTCAAGGTGCTTCACTAGGTCGTTAACTCCGTGACAGGGTATCCTCTTTTTCAATAAACGGCATGCCATGTATTTCCAGATTCTGGCGGCGACTGTATTGCTGAAGGTCATTTAGCTCTATATTTAGCTTGCAAATTTCTTTTTTGTCGAAATTTTGTTCAACAGCTTCCACTCTGTTGCGGAGGCTTTCTATCTCTTTATCATGCCTTGCGCTGATTTCGAGAAGCCTGTCATGCGTATCTGACATGTGTTGAATGGATTGTTCAATGCTGGTCACTGTTTGCTTTAATTCTGCAAGGTCATCGACCTTGGTTGTCAAATGCGCGAAGCATTTGTTAATTTCCGCAAGTTGATGACTTAAGGCTTCCGTTAAAGCTGATTGATCAGGGTTATTATTCATCTGACTGTTCCGAGATGACGGCATACGGCAGGTCTGACATTTTAAGGCTTTCTTTGCCTCTTTCCCTTTCTTTTTATAGATGCGCTCACTTATACCGATACATTCTCCGATGTGATAGCATCGCCGGCATTCTGTACATGTTATAACATCCTTATCTTCAGAAAAGTATCCAGTACTTGCACTGCACTTCGTGCTGACGGAGTATGCAGCTTGCTTAACAGTATACGAAGGGTATTTACAAGGGACCGAAGCATCACAACGACTTGCCGGTCTACTTCGGGCAATTTATCGGGAGTCGGCATTCTCGACTCTACCGCGGTGCACTGTACACTTTGATCTGACTGTGGTGCCGGCTGTGGCATCGGTTGTGGCTCCGCCTGTGGCCTAGGCTGTGGCGTCGGCGGTGGCTTCAACTGTGGTGTTGGCTGTGGCGTCGGCTGTGGCATCGGCTGTGGCATCGGCTGAGGCGGCGGCTGTGGAGTCGGCTGTGGCCATGACTGTGGCTTCGACTGTGGCTTCAGCTGGGGTATTCGGTGTGGTTTCGGTTGTGGCTTCTGCTGTGGTGGACACGAGGGCAGCAGTAGCAGCAGGAGCAGCTATAAAGCGATAACTATCGTACAAAGAACTGTAACCAACCTGCGCATAGGCGAGAAGATAGTTAAGACGGCGATCCGATGAACCATCTGCTGGCACTGCTGCCCGAAAAGTGGTTGAGTTCCACGATGCATCCGAGTATATAACGGGCGGGGGGCGTATCACCAGATGGTCCGTCACGTGTTAGTGCAGGGCTGCGGTGAATATACAGATGGCGCCAACTTTCCTTGGTTTCAGTTGGTCGGTTCCGAGGCAATGCAGGCTGGCATGGATGCGTGGATGACGTCCACTTTGCGGGGTTTCTGCGCATAGGCGAGAAGATAGTTAAGACGGCGCTCCGATGAACCGTCTGCTGCCACTGCTGCCCGAATCCTTTACGGATTCGAGCGACGACTCTAGGAGACGACGACGTAACACTTGTATCTGTGTTCTTTGGTTTCTGGCGAAATCTTCGAAAGTTCCTGGTGCCTCGGCTTCCTACTCTTGTGGCCATGGACGCGGAGCCTTCCAGAGGCCCTCCTGATCAGAGGTCATCACGGCAGTCCTTCACGAGGAAGAGAGGAAGCATGCTCAGTGACACCGATGACACTGAGCTGTACTGCGTGTCGGGTGAAGACTCATCGGGTCATTGCTTCATCTCTTTCCGCAGAAAGAGGGTCAAAAGGAGGACTGTCAACGCGAATGCATCAACGCAAGCGAGCACGGCGACTCTAAAGTCAGGGCCTGAACGGTGCCCTCACGCCATCGTGTTCTTGCCCGAGAAACTCTCAACCAACCTCTGATTGCTGAACAGGCCAGGACTATCTGTTTTCTTGGAAGGGATAGTACCGAATGAAATTAAAGACATTCGAATAAATACGATCCTCGTAATCGATGTTTCCAACAGCCCGGGAGTGCGCTCGAAAAACTGCAGCAAATCTCGGAGCTAGGACACATCAAAGTGCGTTCCTATATCCCGATGAACGATGCATCCACAGCAGGTGTAGTATTTGACATTGGTGTCACCATTACCAAAGCGGACTTGCCTGTCCTCCTAAAACCAGCAAGTGAGGGTGTTGTCATCAAGCATGTGAGCCGCCAGAGAATTTCGCACTGTGTCAAACTGATTTTCAAAGTAGATTGCATACCATGGCCCGTGAAAGTCGGTCGCTTCGACCACCCTGTTCGGCTATTCGTACAAAAGCCTCTTCAATTCCATCAGTGCGTTAGGCTTGGAAATGTCAAGGGGGTCTATCCAAACTCGTTACTGTGTCCCCGCGGGGGTGTGTTTAATATCATGCGGAGGACACTTGCCGGGCTACTTTCCTAAAGTGCGGCAACTGTAATGGCTGTCATGTTGCCACGTCTAAGGACCGCCCTCGCATCAAGAAAGAGGTCGCAGTTCTCAAGCAAATTGTTCAGGACAATTCGTCACACAGGGAGGCTGCTGAAACGAGCTGGTGTCGGCATCGGCGTCTCCGAACCTCCTGAAAAAAGGCAGAGACATGAAAGGAGAGTGGCCCTTCTATTGTAGCACCCACATTCTCCAGTCAGGCTCGAAAGGGGCTGAACAGCACAAGAAAGTCAGCTGAAAGGAATCTTTCTCAAGAGGAACGGTCTGCGCTTCCGAGCCAGCAACTTCCCAAAGAACCACAGATTGTCAAGCCCACTCGGGAGCCCACTCCTGCCGCTGATGAGACGTCCAAAGCAGCTTGTCAAGTTATTTAAATTATGCGTCCCCTCATGGATACCATTCGAGTGATTTTGTCGAACCTTAGAGCCACGTCCGCTCGAAGTGCACTGAAAGTACTGGGCGCCTTAAGCCCAGTGCTTGTATCCCTCGAATAGAGACATGGCCAACCATCACACATCCTTCGGAGAAGAACACAAGGTAGCGTCAATCATCGAGGGGAACGCAAGAGCACTAAAGTCACGCATTTCAGAGTTTTGTCACTATATATATATATATATATATATATATATATATATATATATACCAATTTGTTCGCAATCATTGTCATATGACGGTAGGATGGATCCCTGAGGTCGTATTTATTAAGCATAATCTGAAGTGAAGGTGCGAAAACGACGACCCCCTGAAGCCAATTTCCCACACACGGGTGCCCTGTGTGCGTGTGTTCTCTCTTCGTCCGCCGTCGTCCTCGCGTCTTCACTTCAGATCATTGTCATATGCGAGCCTAACGTGCGAAAACCAGTCAGATTATCGGGATACCTAGCTGTTATGTCCACAACAACTGGTGCAAGCAGCAAAGTCAGCGTCTTTATTCGTCGAGAACTCACGTATGTTCGCCAGCCGATTCCACCTCACGATGACAATCTATATGTTTGCCTAACAATTAAAAAGAGCAAGCTCATGTTTACATTTGTAGGCGTTTATATATCGCCTTCAACTAATTTTGATTCCAAAAGTATAACGAACATCATGTAAGTGTGTCCTGCTCCATATGTCATCATCGCAGATTTTAATGCGCACCAGATGGCATGGGGAGGCACAAGGACAAATGCAAGAAGACAAAGACTTGAAAACTCCGCCTGCAACCACGGCTTTCACTCCTGAATGACGGCAGCCCAACTTTTATACGAGGCGTGAATTATGGCAGCTCTCTTGGCCTAGCTTTCGTCTCCAGCTCTTTCACAAGAAGTGGTAAATGGTTTTTGTATATCGAGACACATGGGAGTGATCAGATTCCCACGGCCCTTATCATCAAAGGGATGTACAGGTCCTTCCAACAGAACACCATTCAGTTAATTAACTGGACTACTTTTACCTCTGTCATGGAAGATGCTTGTCGAGAGGGCTTGTCCTCTGGATTAGAGGAAACAATCAAGTATGCAGTGCGAGATGCCACGTGCACGGTCATGGTTTAGTCGAAGCACACGGATTTGGATTTAGAGTTGGAGCGGCTTCGTGCACTCCGTCGTGCCGAGCGGTGATACCGGCGTACAAAATCCATCGATAACCTTAGGACAACCAGATGACTACAAAAGATAATTCAATGTCGCATGGATAGATTAGCATCTCGACGTTGGACAATGTTTTGTCAGTCACGAGACCCCCGTAAGCCACTTTCCCACATCTGGAGAACCGTACGTGGTCTGCGTTCCCTCCGTGAACAACGCTTCCTATTCAAATCGCTAACGCTCTTGCAAAGACGACTAGCTGCTGATGTTGCAGAGGATTTTTGTGCAAGGATCACTGGCCAAGCAAACAGTCCAGACTCTCCAGCCCCAGTGAAATCCCTGTTTCGCGTGACGGCCGCATGGATCTTCCTTTCACAATTAAAGAAATTGAGGCGGCTCTTGCTGTATGCAGGCGTTCTTCATCCCCGGGACCAGATGTAGTATCCTACCGCACCTTGAACAACCTAAGTGAATGCGAACGGAGAGAACTTTTAGATCTCTACAACGTATCCTGGCAAGATGGCATGGTTCTCAAAAAAAAAAGGAAGACAAGCCGCTTGGTCCCTCACCTGAAGCAAGGGAAGTCCCCGCTTGAACTCACCTCATACTACCCATTAGTGCTGGTCAGCTGTGTGGAAAATTAATTGAAGAGATTATCCTTGCCCGCTTCGACTAATACACTGTTCGGTCTACTACCGCTTAGACACTGCAAGATGTTCCCAAATTGCATGGCTGGTTTTCGTCGAGATCGCTCATCAATAGACAGTGTTGTTGATCTCGCTAGGTATGCCCAGCATGAAAAGTTATGCAAAAGATTACCTGCAGCTTTGTTCTTGGATATCAAGGGAGGATACGACAACGTATCTCACTGGACTATCGTCGATGCTCTTGAGATGGTTGGCCTAGGTTGTCGAGTGTTTTAATGGATTTGTCATTACCTTTTTATGAGATCGTGCTTTGTGTGTACCGGCGATGGTAAAACCGCACGACGCTACACCTACCGAGGTGTTCCTGAAGGCGGAGTACTAAGCCCCACCCCATTCAACCCCACACTCATTGGTCTCGTTGAACATCTGACAGCAGCGATCAAGATATCAATGTATGCAGACGACTTATGTATATGGATTTCATGTGTGAAACGTCCTCAGATACGTGCAAGACTTCAAAAAGCTGCTACTCTGACAGCTATATACTTCCGCAACCAAGGCCTTGAAATCTCGTCAGACAAATGTGCCCTGGTGGCATTCACTCACAAACCAATGACACCCTATGCCATCTCTATAAATGACCATATAATTTCTTATGAGAAGAATCACAGATTTCTTGGCACAGTCATTGACAGAGACATGTCATGGAGCCCGCACGTGACCTACTTGAAGCAGCATCTGACAACAATCTCCCAACTTTTCAAGTTTCTGGGCGGAAAGACTTGGAGAATGTAAGTGAATGCAATGTTGGAATTGTAGAGGGCTCTTTTTCAGGTCTTCTTGAGATACAGTTTGCCCGTACTGACCAACACTTGCCATACAAATCGTCGTGCTCTAGAGGCTATTCGAGCTCGGGCTCTCAGGGTTTGTCTGGGCTTGCCGAAATGCCCATCGACAGTGGCGACTATTTCAATCGCCCAGGACCAACCCATACAAACACACACTGCGGTAAAAGTGTTGAGAGTGCACATTTGGCAGTTTGCCTTCGCCCGTTTCCATTATCTGGAAACACTACCGTCAGAAAGGCCACAGTCATCATATTGTTCTACGATTTCGGATTATTACACCCGCCTTCCATCAGGCTTCACCCCCGGAACTAAGCCATCGATTTCAGCATGGTGTTTGGCTCGACCTGCAGTGCACCTCACCGTACCAGAAATCAGGAAAAATCTGAGCTGTCATCCCCTGCTCTTAAATAACTAACTCTGCTCCTTTTGCACGAGAGGTACGCCGACCGCGTACACATTTATACTGATGGATCGGCAACTCTCCAGTGTTCTTCTGCAGCCGTGGGTTTTCCAGCGAAAGCCACCACCATCAGTATCAAGACGTGTCATCCAACGAAATCGACGGCTGCGGAATTTGCAGCTCTTCGTGCTGCACATCGTCTCGTCAGCCAAGAACAACCTCGAAGATGGTCAAAATTCAGTGACCCGAAGACAGTGCTGCAGTCTTTGCTGTCAGCCCTACAGCATGTACCAGATTAAAAACTAGTATTCGAGATTAGAGAAGTAATCCATACCTTGACTGAGAAAGGACAACACGCGACATTTCAGTATCTTCCAAGTCAATGCGGTGTCATGGGGAACGAACACGCCGGTAACGCTGCTCGGTCGGCTTTTCAAGGCGACAAAGAGAAGTCGATACCATTATCAAGTACACTTGCCGGGCTACTTTCCTAAAGTGCGGCCACTGTAATGGTTGTCATGTTGCCACGTCTAAGGACCGCCCTCGCATCAAGAAAGAGGTCGCAGTTCCCAAGCAAATTGTTCAGGACAATTCGTCACACAGGGAGGCTGCTGAAACGAGCTGGTGTCGGCATCGGCGTTACCGAACCTCCTCAAAAAAGGCAGAGACATGTAAAGAGAGTGGTCCTTCTATTGTAGCACCCACATTCTCCAGTCAGGCTCGAAAGGGGCTGAACAGCACAAGAAAGTCAGCTGAAAGGAATCTTCCTCAAGAGGAACGGTCTGCGCTTCCGAGCCAGCAACTTCCCAAAGAACCGCAGATTGGCAAGCCCACTCAGAAGCCCACTCCTGCCGCAAATGAGACGTCCAAAGCAGGTTGTGAAGTTACCTAAATGATGGGCCCCCTCATAGATTCCACTTCAGTGAGGTTCTAGAGCCACGTCCGCTCGAAGTGCACTGAATGTACTGGGCGCCTTAAGCCCAGTGCTTGAGTCCCTCGAATAGAGACATGGCCAACAATCACACATCCTTCCGAGAAGAACTCAAGAAGATGTCACTAGAAAACTTCGAATGGTCAACCGTGATATCACGTTCTCCCTGTGGAACGCAGGAAGTTTTAAAGAAACCGGCTGCACAACCTAGACTCTTCTCTACACCTTTGCATCCTAGCTGGACTCTGCCGTCACGAAGCTACCCTGCTTTGTCGAATATGGCTAGGAGTGGCCTTTACTAAGTCTTTTGCATTCCTAATCAGATGGGCCGACGACGCCTCGTGTGATGTCTGTGGTGGCGAGGAGGCTCTTCAACACCTTCTCCGTGACTGTACTCGCTACAATTTACAGATACGATCGCTTGCAATCACGAAAGCGCGCTTTGATCAAATACCTCTAACAGAGGAACTTATTTTAGAATTACGACATCAAAAGCCATCGCAGCGGAGGCCGACGAGGGCGCTGTTGAATTTTTTTACAGGCAACATACTTGGACAGGCGGCTGGTGTAGTCTGAACAGTTGTTTATAGTGCTGCAAGTGCTACTGTGCTGTGCGTTGGCGGTATGCGCTGACAGTGACCGACTGTGATTGTCTGTGTGTGCTTCTTTCTTTCTTTATCTCTACTTGCTGTCACTTTACCTCCCCCTTCCCTCTCTCCCTAGTGTAGGGTAGCAAACCTGATCTTCCCACCTGGTTAACCTCCCTGCCTTTCTCCTTTATTTTGTCTCTCTTCAGACTCAAGAGCCTGACTGGCGATCCTGATTTCTTGTTCCCTTGCCAGGCTCTTGAACATTATCTTTGTCTTCTGCATATTAATCTTCAACCCCACTCTTACACTTTCGCGCTTAAGGTATTCAATCATTTGTTGTAATTCGTCCTCATTGTTGCTGAATAGGACTGCGTCATCTGCAAACCGAAGGCTGCTGAGATATTTGGCGTTGATCCTCACTCCTTGGTGAATTATTTTATGCAATACTGAAAGCAAGCTAATGGGTCTATAATTCTTCAATCCTTTAACCCTTTTTTTTCAATCCCTTTTTATCGATTACTATAATGTTGGCGTTCTTCTATCTCTCTGGTACACTTGAAGGCACTAAGTGTAGGAATCAGTAAGTGTATGTAGAAGTCATAGTCATGAGCATGACTCAGCAAAAATGACAATGACTCAGCAAAAAAAAGATTAATACTCAGAAACCACTGAAATGGGTTCGGACATAAGTTATAGGTCACGACATGCGTCTCGTGTAGGTCATGAAACAGCCGCCAACGCCATGGTCTTTTCGTTAACTTGCACTGCTTCGCATAACATCGATTCCCACAGGGCGTGGGATCCGCCGGCTTTTTTCTTCAATGTACCTTCGCTCCGAGTGCTGGCACATTGCAGTTGACGACACGGACCGTGAAAAGACCGTATTTATTACACCTTGCGGCATATATCACTTTAAAGTGATGCGGTTCGGGTTATGTATTGTACCGGCTACATTTTAACGTAAGATGGATGCTCTCCTTTCCGGTTTTAAGTGGTCAATCTGCCTGTGCTACCTCGATGATGCTTCTGTCTTTTCATCAACTTTTTCCACATACCTCGGGCGTATTTCGACAATTCTTTCCGATTTCCGCCAGGCTGTGCTTCAGCTCAATTCATCAAAATGCCACTTCGGTCGCCGGCAACTCACTGTGCTGGGAAACCTCGTCGATTCTTCCGGTGTCCACCCCGATCCCGAGAAGGTTCGCGCTGTCAAGAATTTCATCGTGCCGACCTGTGCCAACGACATTCCAAGCTTTGTGGGCCTCTGCTCATACTTCCGCCAGTTCGTACGCAATTTCGCTAACGTTGCGCGCCCTCTCACAGAACTTCTCAAGAAAAACGCGGCTTTTGTCTGGGGTCCGGAACAAGCTACTGCGTTCGCTGAGCTTACCGTGCGGCTCACTTCACCACCAGTTCTAGCCCTTTTTGACGTGATCGCTCCAACGGAAGTTCGAACCAATTCCAGCGGCCATGGAATTGGCGCTGTTTCGGCTTAGCGCCAGCAAGGTTGTGACAGTCTTATTGCGTAAGCTAGCCGCCTCCTGTCCCCAGCGGAGCCTAATTACTTCATTGGTGAACGCGAGTGCCTTCCCCTCGTTTCGGCAGTGGGTGAATTTTGCCCCTTCTTGTACAGCCGGCCATTCACAGTTATCACCGACCATCAGGCCTTATGTGGCTTTCATCCGTAAGGATCCTACTGGACGTCTCGGTCGATGGGCTCTACGACTCCAAGATTACTCCTACACATATGTGCCTAAGAGCGGCAAATTGCATGAAGAGGCTGATTGCTTGTCGCGCCATCCAGTAGACCCACCGGAGCTTCCCGACAGCTGTGAGTATACCCGCGTGCTTTCGCCTACTGTGTTTCAGAAAATCGGATATTAGCAACGCCGTGACCCCTACTTACGAGACGTCATTCTCCGGCTGACTTCTGAGATGTGTTCCCCTTCTCTTCCGTATGTACTCCCAGCTGGCCTCATTAAACCACTTGACGTGCCATCGGAGCCATTCTTTAGGGTTGGTCTTGACCTTCTTGGCCCCTTCCCATTATCTGTCAGCGGAAATAAGTCGATAACAGTCACTACCGACTATACGACCCGGTACGCGATCGCTCGGGCGCTTCCAACCAGCTGTGCAACCGACGTCGCCGACTTCCTGCTCGAAGACGTTATACTTCACCATGGCGCTCCTCGGCAGTTCCTTACAGACCCGGGCCGCTATTTCATTTCGAAGGTTGTGCAGTACCTCTTGCACTCCAGCGCTACAAAGCACAGGTTGGCAACGGCGTACCACCCTGAGACCAACGGCCTCACAGAGCGTCTTAATAGAACTAATAAAAACATGCTTGCTATGCATGTTTCCGCCGACCTTCATGACGGGAACGCAGCTCTGCCCTTCGTGAGATTTGTTTATAATTCGTCACGACATGACTCTGCTTGTTTTTCTCCGTTTTACCTATTTTACGGAAGAAATCCCACGCTGCCATTTGACACCCTCCTTCCCACCGTTCTCGACTCGTCGTCAGAATACGGCCGTAACGCCATCTTCAGAGCTGTAGAGGCACGCCAGATTGCACGTCTGCGCCTTACCGCTTCGCAGGACAAGCAACGACTATTCTATGATGCCCGCCACGCGATGCCCACTTCAACCTTGGTGATAGGGTCCTTCTTTGGACACCGTCGTCGCGGCGAGTTGGCCTTTGCGAAAAGTTTAATTCGCCTTACTCTGGCCCGTACCAGGTCTTGCGCCAAGTGACCGACGTTCTATACGAAATCACGCCCTTCAATTCCAGCATGCCTGTACTTTCCACCGATGTCGCCCACGTCACCCGCCACTAAGGATACAACCCGGACGATGTAGCAAGCACCAGAACGGCCCCTTCACCGCCGGGAGTCATGTTACCAAGCGCTGCTCGAGACGAAGCTGAGGACAGTACGGAAGACGACGACGCTCTCTGATGTCGCGCAGATTAGTTTGGCCATCGTGTCTGATGTGTATGCCAGTGGCCGCATAGGAAATATCCCTGTAAATATATTGGAAACGTCTGCCCCCGTAACAATATATCCTCATATCAGGATGCCAACAATGACACTGGCGGGCCCCTCGGTTTCCTACTTTCTCGTCCTTTATATATATATATATATATATATATATATATATGTGTGTGTGTGTGTGTGTGTGTGTGTGTGTGTGTGTGTGTGTGTGTGTGTGTGTGTGTGTGTGTGTGTGTGTGTGTGTGTGTGTGTGTGTGTGTGTGTGTGTGTGTGCGTGGAAAACAGACACTTGGGATAACCACTTTGCTAGTGCAGCAACCGTTGGCTGCAATCACGTAAAGGATTCCAACCCATCATTCTTTACCAAATAATCTAGACGTGCTTCTTATTCCGTATATGTCAATTGCAGTTGAGTCAGTTTAAGATTTACTCGGCAGATTTTATTGTTTTATAAATCTAAGCGCCAGTATCAATTGTACTGGTATCAACCAACATCCTGCTGTAAAGAATATGCCTAGGAGAAATTAATAAGCATCAGTAAAATTACAACATGTTTGTAATTTGTTTATTGTTGTAGAGGTATTGCAAGCTAGCCTAGCAAAATGGCACTCTGGAGTTTGACAAGTACAACATCAACACATTTATTGCCATTATTTCCAGGTAAATTTCATGCTCCCAACATTGAAGATACGGTGTCCAGTGAGCAATGTTTCTACTACCGAACATGTGCCACTTTATACTTATGACACAGAACTAGTCGGCAGACTGAATCAATTTCTGTTAGGACGCCGCAGATGACGCTATGGTGTTCCGGACCAGATCTTTGTAAGAATGTAAGTAAGCGGATTTCTAACGCAAACTGATATTATGTTTAGTACAACGCACAACCACAAATATGCTAGGACAGGGCCCAATGGTTCTTCCAGATAAACATGCTTTGTCAAGTTCAAGAAGACTTGCAGACAGACACACGCTAGCTTTCAGTCGTTAAGGGCCATGGGGGCCACGTACGGCTAGCACGGGGCTTATAGGTATTTTTATGGCACCTGTGTAGGCTCTCGGGATATTCTGGGCTGACAGAGCCTCTAACGGGCGCCATGAGAGAAGTGCAAGGTGGCCAGGTGAGAAGGCTGACAGGCTTCACAGGAGCCAAAGCAACGGCGAAAGCCCGGAGATTTTGAATACGCAAAGCCGCCCGCAACCGTTTAAGCATCCAGCCTAGGACACGACGGCGAAAAGACAGCGTTTGTGCACTTTCTGGCCTCGTTCCCCCCTGGCGTGCGCGGTGCCCTGATGTCTGCCTGAGCTCCGGTGGTGTTGTCTCCGTTCTGCGTTGGGAACTGTTAAGCTTCGCGCGTGCTTTCGTTCCTGCTCCTCCACAAAGAAGACGCCGGTTGTGTCTTCTGTGTGTACGTGTGTGCGCGTCACTGCCTTTCCCTGTGATGTGCCAGTGGCGGTTAGAGGAACCGTTGAGCTTTCTTCATGCACCGAGTGGCGGCCGAAAGCTTGGAGACCGTTCGCTCTCTCCTTCTCTTGAGCGAGGGCTTTCCGGACTCTATAAACCCCGAACCGCCAACGAACTTCAGCCTGCAGCTTTTGAGCAAGCTTGATTTTGTGTCGCTGTCCGTGAGGAGGCTTGTAGAGCTGACCGCTCCGTAACGATGTATTAAACGTTTTGTTACTTCTTAAGTGGATCGCTTTTCGTCTCTGCTTGGACCTCTCCGTTATGGTCAAGCTCCAGACCAACAAGCCCACGCCATCCCCCCGGTCCTGGGTGAACGATCATTAAAAGGGCGCAGAAAGTGTTCAGGAGTATGATGCATACACGAATATTGGAAGGTTTATTTTTTCAAGTAAACGTTTGTATTCTTTTGGATGCAAACACTTAACAATTCGAACGCTTAAGGCGCTTTACGGGAAGTAAGGACCAAACGTGGATTGCACTGCTGATATCACCTTCCACCACCCTAAGGGCTTCGGCATAACTGATCTGGGACATTCTGGGCACAACTCTGGTTATGTTCTAGTTAAGAGACGCTACGTTTCCATGACGTTCGCAAGTAAGTCGGAGGACAACTACGATCAGTTTGCTGAATTTTGTTGACATCTAGTTTTATTTTCAATAAATTGAATTCCGGCTTCTGAGCTGGCATGTAGTACTTTGTATGTGACTCGGAAAAGCTTTAACAACAGATAATTTTATCCAGCTCAACCCTTAACACACACCACCACACGGCAATGGGAGGCAGCGCTGTCCAGATCCGACTCGACGGACCAGCTCAACCTAGCCAACCGAGCGAGAAGGGCAGCTAAGGCCGCTGGACTCCTGGACTCAGGGGACCACCCACTGCAGAGCGGAAGAGCTACCTACGCGCGTGTGCTCTTTCCCATAAACTTTATTCTCTCTCTGTATCTTTTGTCCCATTAATAAAGGGCCCATAAACCGTACTGAGCTGGAAGATAAGCGAGGGTTTTCTCTCGGGTGTGCGCTATCCTTGCTCTCAGGTGCACTTTCCTCTTTACCGTGCACTTCACTAGAAGATACATGGACCCTAAATTAGTACCGAGTGTCACATTGACGCTCCTCTACTCTGTGAAAATACCGTCATATTTTCCTTATCAGTGTTCCATGCTTCTCACCGCATGCTGTTGTCACCACACGTACGATACAAAATGCGCTGCGCGAAATAATTCAGTTGGACCACCTATATCATAAAGGTATTTTAATATGAATTTATTCCAATTTTCTAACGTCAAATTTAGGTAACTGCCTACGCAAGCATGGGCGGTGACTCGCATTGTTGTTTCAACAACCCAATAAAATATTCTCCTTGTTTCTAAGGGGTTACACATATCAGGTTTCAAAGAAAATAGCGCTGGCTAACGCGACACATTCTTTTTCTTATCTAATTGGCTCACAAGAGGTGAGTTGATCGCTGAAGAGGAGAGGCTTTCGGAAGGGCCGAGATAGCGCAGCGGATGTTGATAACACGGTGAGAGAAGTGGTGCCTGCATTTGCGATTGGTCCGCTTCACCTTGTTTGGCTTGCCAAAGCTAATCGATGATCGCGACGGCACACAACTAGGCGTCAGTCAACAAAGCCACCCCAACGGATTATCACTGACGACATTCTGTCAGAGCGATTTTGTACATTTGCTGAAAGGGCTTAGCAATGTTATACTACAACAAAAGAATGTTTAATATACCCAAAAAGTTAGTTCTATCAAGCAGCAATTGAGCACACAGTCCGGGAGCGATGAGCGGACAGCCATATTCTATTCCTTTGGGAATGTGGCAGTCTCCGGCTATTCCAAAGCAAGATCAGTTTCGTTTGCCATAATAATGCATCTTTAGTACATGCTCATCCCTTTGACACGGCGAATTTCCGTGGTTGTATGACGTCGCATGACAGACGGGAAAACCAGACATGGCCCGAAACCAATTCCACCAATTTCGGAAGGCAAATGTTGACGAAAGCTTAGAATAGAAAAGATGTTATTTTGTTCGGCTTAATCATGGGCAACCAGCGTGTTCGTGTCATGTTGAGATGTGGAGTGTTCGCTTTTTTGGGGAGGTCTCGTGACTGGCCTGCAAAGTGGGCACGACTCAAAATATCCCTGATAATTAATTGCGGATGGCTAACGAAGAAAATGTAATCGAAAGATATTTTAGGACCTTTAGATTATAGTGAGCTCACTTAGCACGTCCGTCAAATGAAAGTATGAGGAAGAGTGGGCTGGCAACTGCTGAAACAATTCACTAAATTAGATTATACGGATAAAGTGTTCTTTGAAAATTCTGCTGCCGTTAATTTCGAAATAATAGGGTTGTAGTGACAAATACGGTCTCACCGTTTGAAATGTATTTTCGCCAGTTTTGGCAGGCAGTGGAGGATCGCCATAGGCTCGATTTCCAGGCACAATTCTAGCCACAGTAATGAGGGCCAAAGCAAAGCCATAATAACTGAGCTTCCGTACAGCCATATCTTTGCTCTCCGGCGACGCACAGTGCTAGCTTAGTGGGAATCTTGAGAGCAAAGGCTCTATTTATTGCTACAGCTAGAGCAATTGCGAAAGAAGATTTTTTGGTTGTTTATGCATCTGATATTGCCACGTACCAAAGGTAGACTTTAAACATGCATATTTTGTGCAAATAAATCATCATATATTTGCATTTATCAAGTGAAGATACTTCTGCAGCCAAAGTTTATTGCCACGTCATCGCTACTGTTAGGCCACTCATGGCTCAAACATGCAGAATGGGCGGTTTACAGCTGCATGATTGTTTTGTATATATCTCGCAGTGGCGCTTGACGTAGGTAGCTAGACGCCATCTTGCATTCTTGTCCGCATGATGTTCATCTTCGTTTATGGTGTTGATTTTGTCGATATGTTTCAAGCTAGTGATTTGAAAATCTGAATATTTGCAGCTCGTTGCACTGGGACTGAACCGGTGCATAGCTTTTTAAGAGACTTACTTATATGTGTTACAGTTTAAGAAGTACACTGAAGCTTTAAAAACATGTTTATGTTTGCACCTAAGGACGGGTTTAATACATTACCTAGGTTTGTAATCACCGGTTGCTATATTTATTTGTTATTGTTATTGCATCGTACCAACTCTAAAATTTTCACATTTTATTGATGAAGCTACTGCCAGATTACAAAATCACAAAAATTATGTCCGGCATTGTTAACTCCGGCATTACAATATCATTTCAGCAGTGCACGTTTGAGTTAGCTACCATTCTAATTTTTGTGCTCAATTATTGTTTTCAACAATTACCCATTGTGGAGTTAGAGCTTTGCTTTTCCAATATATATTTCCTGTCCTAGGTATTCAATGCCCTTTGCCGCCGCAGCTCTGTAGCTGTTCCTCAAGGACAGTTGGATAAAGTAAATTTACATAAAACCTCTAAGGTTTGCAGGTTGTTATAGTGTTTTGTACATAGAACTTATGCTGATGATTTCGATACGCTCAAGAGCCGTGCTTCAATTGAAGCTTACTGCAGGAGCAAAGTCGATGCGATATTAAAAAAAACTGCTTCTATGAACAAGTGTATAGATGGGTTGATCCACGCATGAATGCGGCCCAACAGGGTTCTGACAGGTTCAAGGAGCGGGTACATTTCCACTTGTCAACACGGGCGCTGTAGTTTCCGTCATACGTGAAGCCCTTTGTTGCAAAGCTCATGATATCACGTACAGGCACTTTCCTTTTTCACAGCATCACGCAACCCGCGGAGCCTTCAGCTGCATGCAGTGGCAAGGTCTGTATTCAGGACGTACAGTACAGATTTCAGCCTTGTACTGCGTTCCTGCTACCACGATGTCATCCTGGCATAGGATTTTTTTCCACCACAGTGCAGTGACTGACCGCACCCATGCCGTAATCGCTCTGCGCGCCCTCAGCCACAGTCTGCGAACCTCTGCTCTCGCCCAGTAAAGATCTATGTTACAGCCGATTATGACATTCCGCCTGATGCTTCAGAGGCTGTTCATTTGTTTTGTCTAGCTGCACCCGAAGTGCCATTACTCTTTACGCAGTGATTTGCTTTTCTTCACAAAACCCCTATCACTTCCATTAACTGCTGCAGACGCTGCTACTGGTAACCTTAGCATGCCCACTCACTACCCTCCGCGGCGAGTCGCTCAAATAAGGCGACTTCCTTGGCCTTTCTAGGTATATGGAATTTTCTGGTATCTCTTGTAGTCTTTCGCTCGGCCTGATTAGACTGTTTCTGAAGCGTCCATGATTAGTCACAGAAGTGCTCAATTAGTGCATTCCCAATGACGGTTCCCTGGAAAAAACTATGGACAATTGGCGCCTGTCTTACAGAGTATCCCCGCATGCTTCGAGTGTACAGGAAGATGCAATGGTGTTTATCACTGTCGGATATTTTAACTAACTAGAGGGGGCGCCACGGTAGAGCAAACATGGTGACTCAATCCACGAAATCCTTCATTGCACCCTCGATGCTCAGGTTAAACGGTATGTTTCCTCAAACTTGACATAAAACCGCGGTGTTTTTTGAAGGAGAACGCGTGGTGGTGTTTAAGCATTTTGCGGTTGTCAGTATAACGACATAGGAATAGACCTCTCCCTGTTTTCAAACAATGTGACGTTACTGGATGTGGGCGGTGCATCGGCATCGACATCATCGTGTCCACCACAAAAAACACGTTCCTCTCTGGTTGGCAAAAAACTCCATTTCGGTAAGGCCTCATCGCGGACAGCGCCACGATGGAGCGGCCAGAGTATGCGCAGTCGCACCCAAAATTACGCACCATCGGTATGCCGAAAAGCTCGTGGCACCCAGTATTTTTAATTGTGCACTATTTCATTGTGGAAGACTGACCTGAAGCGTTCACCAAAAATTTAGTTTGGGGACATATATGTATACCTAGTTCACACGGCTGGCTCGTACAGTGCCCAGGCTATAAAGTACTGCCGTTCGCTGAAAGCGTACAGCCTTGCCATGGAAGTCCACGTTCACAAAGTTCTCATTTTCGACTTGAACTAGGAATGCTGTTTTCTGAAAGCAGAAATGATGCCGTCATAGAGGATGACCGCCCAGCCCCACGAGGCATGGGCTGTTGTTGTTGCAGGCGACAGCATCCACATGGCTCATTGTACCTGTATGGCTAGGTGACTCGTCTTTTCTTGAACATACTTTCTTTTACAGCGTAAGCCGTTATTGGCTCATTCGAATAGCCGTTTCGGTTCGCGATGGCGTCCACCGCCGCCTCCGCCGCCGGTGACCATGACCGCTATCGCTGGAAATACGAAAAAAAGTACCCGGTCACCGCCGGCATCGAACCCACGCCCGCTGCGCGGGAGTCAGACACTTTACCACTGAGCCACGCAAGCACTTGATATCAGGCAGCGGCAAAATACCCTAGAAACGCTCCCTAGGCAGGCACGCAGGCGCAGCCACCCGAGCCTCCACCAGTATGGTGGCGCCATCTAGGTGAGGCACCTGCAAACGCAGCGTGCGCAGGCGCATACGACGACATGCGATTCAAACGAGGGGCGCAATCAACGCGATTCCGAGCTGCCCGAGCCTCCGCGAGTAGGGTGGCGCCATCTAGTTAAGGTACGTGCCTGCAAACGCAGCGTGCCCGACATGTAAGTTGCACATAACAATTGAATGCTGCATGTGATTGGACCTGGTTCACGCAAGCAGGCTAGTTGACTATTTGTCACCAGCCTGTTTTGAAGAATTCAATAAACAATGATGATCATCATCATTAACAACAACAACGTACCGTGCCCCGGGTCAAGGAATGTGAGATGTGGGACACGTATTCTGGATACCTCTTCGGCACACGTTATGGCGGCTCCTCGCAAGGTACGAATTGCGGCTGAAGAAGCGTAATCGTAGAGCTACGTGCGCGGCTATAACCAGGCTTGATCGGGCTCAGCAGACTGCTGTGCAAAGAGAATTGAAAGCCGCAGCTCGCCGTTAACGCCGGGTGGACAGTTCAGATCGTTCTCGTCAAAATGAGGCGAAGAGACTTTGTCGCGAAGACCCTGTTGTGCGTGGGGCCGAAATTAGAGCTAATATTGAGCCGCTCCACCAGCTTACGCTGTGACTGTGCGCCGTGTGCCGCGCAGGCCTGTGACTTTTTTCTTCTTGTCATTTTCGCTCAGTTCTGAACACTGATTCCCGTCATCTCAAGTAGGTCGGTTCTGCAACGCGTGCAAAGCCGGCTTTCGTATCGGTGGAACTTTCATGCAAGCTGAATGTTCAGGTGTAGCGAATCAAGCAACATAAAATTATTGTACATGCGGCAACAAATCCAACAAACATAGTGCAACTATGCTTGTTGCATTACATATAGCTCAATGTGGTTTCGGTACTGTTGATAGTGAAAATAGTCTAAAACGATCGCCTTCACATTGCGGCACGTGTGTGCTCATGGCGTCGATAGGAAGGCAGTGACTATGTGCAGGTATACATTACGTAAACTGCGCGTTTGTTTTGGCTTGCATATGGGAAAAGTGTAGGACATTTCACGGAGGCCTTGCTATAACATGGATTGATAGTGAAGCGTTAGTGAAACTCTTCGAAAAGCCTGCAGTGATCATTGTGATATTTTATTATGTGTAGCCGAATACGAATTTCATCTGTTGCTTTACACAAGTGGTCATGGTTTTCTTTGTAAAACTTGCATGAATCCATAATTTGTTACGTTTTCCTGCCGACTTGGAGATGAGTGTGTGCTATGTGGCAGCACTGGTTTTCAAGGTGGAGCGGCTCGTGTCGTCTGGGTTTGCGAGTTCCACAACATCCCAGCTTTGCGAGTGGAACAAGTTTCGAGAGGGCGTAAGTCTGAAAGGAATTTTCAACAAAAGCAAATTTCACGTTTGTATCTGACAACGTAAGTATCAGCAATATTATGTAAGTAAGACGGTGCACACACAGGCACTAGCAGGCAGACGTTTTAATGAGATGTATGCGCATTATTTCACCATACAAAGTGACTCTCATAAATCGAAACTCAATTATGAATTCTTAATTTCATCGGTCCCCATAAAACTCAGATTGCCAATAATTGTCAATCTAGATGAACGTTTTGGTGTCAATCACCAAGAAAAAGCAGAAATGACCATTTCCCTAGCTTCAATACTCTATCTTGGAGAAATTGTACATAGACTGTGTTCTCGATGCGCATTGCAGCAGGTGGACAGATAGTGAACAAAAAGTAATGGTATTATGCATTTGGATCCTGCGAGCTCACATTGCTCATGGTTGGTGCTGCGTTGGGCTGGATCGCTAGCCTAGCGCAATATTCCCTGAACACTCACTGTCGTAGTAGTTAATTCACACGACATAGCCCGCCTGCCCTGTGCATAATTTGCATATTCCAAGAATGTATTACAAGGGAACCGTAGTATCCACCAGTAGTGTAAATACGTGAGCACTGGTGAGGTACGTTTTAAGGATTGGTGGGTAGGGTAGCCGGGCAAAATATTTGGCATGATACTGCTAATTTATAATAAACAAAGGGTCTAATGACGAGGCAAAGAAAATAACGCATACGTCTCTATTCGCACAAAAGCTCGGAAAAGGGAAGCAGGGAACACCATGATATCAATAAAGTGGGAAGTGACGTTTTAAAGCGCCCACTAAAAACAAAATGTTATCCAACTCTCCTTGCGGCAGCGCCACATAGATGGATAACATTTGGGTTCTTCACAGCGCCATAAAGCTCCACTTACCATTTTGTTGATTTCTTGATGCTCACTGCTGCCGCTGCCTATACGTTAGTGGAAGTGGTTGCTTGCGCCTTATTTTCTTTCCTCTAGTCCATTAGTCCCTTGTTATTTAATTACCGTGTAGTATTCATTTATTTATGCAATATTTACAGTACCGTCAGGGCCCAGAAGGGCGTTACAGAGGGGGTGGCTACAATAAACAGTAAAAAAACACGTTCAAACAATAAGTAGTATTTAGAGTGATAAACTCAAAGTATAATCAGTTAATGCAATCTTGATAGATGATGCCTCCTTGATGCAGTTGATGGAGGGGGGGGGAGGCGGTTCGACTCGGCACTGGTTTTTCGCCGAAATGAATCGAAGAAAACATTTGTGCGACTGCGTGAACGGAATGAACACTTTAAACGCGACGACATGTACGACGGTTCTTAAATGAATTCTTGTTTAAGTGAGTTATTTTGGTAAAGAATTTTTCGAAAAAGGCAGAGACGGGAAATGTTTCTTTGAAGCTGCAAAATAAGAAGGCCAAAGTTTGACTTTATTTAAGAAACGCTAGCTGTGCGGGGATAGTTTGAAAGGATGAAATGTGCTGACCTGTTTTGCACTGACTCAATGGTGTCTGCTAATGTAGCGCCGTGAAGTCAGGAACACCTGACTTCACGGCGCTGTGCGGGGATGCAGAATCGTTAGCTGTTGCAAAATGGGTACGATTGTTTAGAAAACATTCTATCAATTTCAGAATATTAGGATCAATATTAAGAGAAATAAGTTTAAGACGTAATAAGTGATGAGACACCTTGTCAAATGCTTTCGCAAAATCTATAAAGATAGAGTCAATGACTTGGCCTTTGTCTAAAGAGGAAGAAATGTTGTGTATAAGTGATATTAGTTGCGTTTCGCAGGAGTATCTTTTGCGAAACTCATGCTGAAATGAAGTGAAGAAAGAGTTGGATTCCACAAATGAGACAAGATTGGAAAATATGACGTGCTCAAGGATTTTGCAAGGCACGCTGGTAAGTGAAATAGGTCTGTAATTGAGAGGACAATGCGGGTTACCTGATTTCTACAGAGGGACCACCTTCCTCACCTTCTAGTCGGCAGGAAAAGTTGAGCACTCAACAGATTGGGTGAAAAGGTACATAAAAATATGGAGAACTAGACAGCAGTATTCCTCGAAAATTTAGAAATAATTTTGTCTTCACCACAGGAAGACGATAGTTTTAAGTCTTGAATTAACTTCGAAATCCGCGCAAAATCGACAGCAAGCGGATCGATGGGAAAGAAATCTTCTTTGAAGATGTGTGCCACTGTATCAACACAGCAAACAGAAAAGGATTTTGCGAAAGTATCATTTGGGACATTGCAACATTCTGCATTGCTCATGGTTTTACCATCGGTATCTGTAAGAGATATGTTGTTTTTCTTTTTTATTTGAACAGTGCTTCAAAGCTTTTATGAATTTGTAAAAAACAGGGAGGGAAGATGCGTACTTAAAAAAACGTCCTTCGCTTCTTTTAACCTGGTATGATAAGCATGCATCGCATTAGAATAATCATTCCAACGAGTAGATGTTCGACTGCGTTTTGCAAGACGGAAAAGGTGTTTTCTCTTGTTTGATAGTCTTTTTAATGTCGTGGAAATCCAAGGAGAGCTTTTCTTTCCGGAAAGTCTGAGCAGTGGCACATATTTAGCCACAAGTGACGTGGCTTTGTTTTTAAACAAGCTCCAATTTACTTCCACAGCACTACTGAAAAATTCTGGTACACAATCGTCAATTAATACTGCAAACTCATTAATAATTGCAGTGTAATCACCACTCGCATGTTCTTTGGTAAATTTTGCATTGTTCTTCTCACATCTAACGGGGCCTGTTACAAGAAAATGTAAAAAACAGTGATCGTTTAGTCCGGGGAAACAAGGAAAAGAATGTACTAAGTTTGGTTCAGTGACAAGGATCAGGTCTAGAGTGTTGGATCAAGTAGTGCCAGCTCTAGTAGGCCCAGAAACAAGTTGCGTAAGATTAAAATTTAGACACAAGTTAAGGAAAGAGTGACTTTCAGCGGACATACCGACAACGAAGGGCGATAGCAAAGTCCACCTTATTTTATAGAAATTAAAATCGCCTAAAAGGAATAAGGGTGAGTGCTGAAATTCTCTGAAGAGAAAATTCATAGTGTCATGCAGTTCATCGCAAAAAGTAGGTGGTGCACTTGGCGACCAATAACACGCACAAAGCAATGTGTTTTTATGGTTTATAACAATACGAACACACACCAATTCTAAAGACGACACAAGAGAAATCCTATAATACACTATATTGTCGGCGACGGCAATTAATACAGCACCACCTGATTTTAGGTCACGGTCATGACGGTGAACAACGTAATTCTTGTCACAGCTCTGCGCTAAGAATTTTATCGGTCGGCCAAGTCTCCGTCAATACAACCACGTCAGCGGCACACGAATCAAAAATAGATGCTAGATCTTCACGTTTATTAACTGCACTTCGCACTTTCAACAATAAAAAAGAGAAAACGCGACAAGGTGGGCTGCGTTGTCGGTGTCTAATTTCTGTTAAGAAAAAGACGCGTTATAGTGGCGGTTAGTAGCAGTGGACGATAATTCAGCAGTGCAGGGAACATTGCCCAATTGCAGTTCACAGACACTGTCGTGACCAAGAGAGTAAATATAACAGTTTTTGTTGATAAATAGCTTGTTGTACTTCACAGTGAAAAATTGGCCGCTTTCTTTGCCAAATTCATATAGTATAGTTCTGACAGCTCTAGTTGCCTTACAAAAATCTTCACTGACGGAAACACCAAATGTCTTTAACTTATTTTTAGAAGAAAGAATCGTTTCCCTTAGCTCATATGATGAAAATCTGACAATAACAGGCCTGGACTTGTTAGGAAGAAAACGGCCAAGTCTCTGTGCCCTGGAAATGCAGTCATCGCTCTTATTTAGGTTCAGGCTTAATGCTGAATTTAAAACCGAGCAAACTTTCTCTTCTGACTGCGCCCAAGTTTCCGCAGCGCTATCTGCTACCCCATGAAATAATAATTTTCGCGAGGTGAACGGTCTTCAAATTCATTGAGCCGCTGGTTGAATACGACTACTTGCGGCACGAGGCTTTCACCCTGTGGCCCTTCGGACGATCGAATACACTGTTCAACTGCCGAAAGCCTGTTGTCGATATCGGCTATTTGTTGGTCCATTGAATATTGAGCCTCCTTGACTTCACTCAAGGAAGTCATAACTTCTTCGTGCTTAGAATCAAATTTGTCGTGTAGCGATTTAACAAGCCGTAGCAACTCCTTGTTAAACAGGATATAGGATCTTCTTTAGGGGGTCCAGGGTTTAGCTCAAAGTTGCCGGACATAAATAACAACTTGGAGACAAGAACACATTCACATGCTAATTGGAACAATACTTGTGGGCCTGGAAGCACTAGGAGCCAAACATTGTTTGACTTTTTGCAGAAAAGTTGAGTTGCTGCGCTCACCTGCATCCAAAAACGAAAATGTGTTTGAAGCATGTTGGCGGCTGCAGTGCTTCCATTCCCACGGAAGAGGCGCCAGTTATTCCAGCTACTTTGAGGCGTGCGGGCGTTGATGTGTCTGTCGATTTGGCAGCCGGAAATGACAGCGCCTCGGTGAGGCAAGGTCCGCTTCCGTGAAAGAAGGCTTCGGTGGCCTAACAGTGGAACAAGTCCTCGGTCGACCCGTCGGGCGAGCTGGTACCTGTACCATTTGCTGCCGGAATAGCCAGTACTTGCGCATGGGCTGCGCCGGTCACGTTGTCCCACGCTGCGAATACAATAAAGATCTGCATACGAAAACGAAAATGTGTTTGAAGCATGTTGGCGGCTGCAGTGCTTCCATTCCCACTCTAGCATACCAAACCTATTGCTCGGCTACCCTACACACCGATCATTAAACGTTATCTCACCAGCGCGCACCTATTTTAACTACTGGTTGATATTACGATTTCCTTCTAATACAGTCTTAAAATACACAAATATTCGCGTGGTCGCGCGGTATGCGGGCTATGATGTGGGAGTAAGTATTCTGGCAGTGCTTGATGAGGCTATGATGCGGTAAGTATTCTGACCGTGTTTGGTATCTCTGATGTTATCAAAAAAAGACTTGGTCCGTTTCTCAGCTTGTGTTATTAGGGTTGTATCTTGTGTGGCGAAAATACACGTGTACACTGTCGTTCTTAAGTCACACTTCTTGTTTGTGCATCTCTTTCAGTGCCCTTGTAGTATTAGAAGTGCTGTTACTTATTTAGCCATCTTTACCTTTGTTACATCTCTCTGCAGTCATTTCGTTTACGAACTTTACAGCAACAGTGGTGTAACATTTCTTGTACAATTACCCAGGTGGAGCCTGCACGGGTCATAATCTTGAACATTGTGAAACACTGACACGTACAGGTATCCAAGGGCATGGATAGAAAGGGCCGTGCTACACAAGTCCCAAACGCAAAGTTTCCAGGCATTCTTGACTCGCTTCATTCTGTTCTTCCGAACAAAGCTGTGTTTACAGCATATTCAAAGTATGCCACACATAGTGAAGAAACAGACACCGCTGATGAAGGTTAGAGTGCTACTGAACTGTCAGAAAGCTTGCACGATATGCATGACAAGTCATAGGAAACCTTGAATCAATCTTCCAGAGATGAGAAAATTGATTGATTATTGTGTATGCGAAAAAGCCACAGCGACGTTGTACAAATAGATGTAACAAGAATAATGCAAGAGACGGGCCTGCGCTGGTTTCAGCAAAGATGTGGGGGATGCGGGTTCAGTCTTTAGTCAAGTTGTAAAATGTAAGAGCGCGAGTTCTGCAGCTCGCCTAGCAGGCAAGATTGCAGTCTCCTCTACTGCTATATGATAGTCGACAAAAACTGTCGCTATGAGAAATGGCATAAATAATAAGGAGACTGCGAGGCAGCAGTCTGTTAAGTACCACAAGCAACAGCAAATGCATTTTAAATTCAGACACGTCGAACTATTTATTTGTGAGGAATTTAGTGCATCGTAGCAACTCCAGATGACAATGTTGAATGCAGTTGCTGCGGCTATGGAGTATAGAAATTAAATGCGCATACAGTGTATAAAGATTCTCCCGTTATCTAATTTAGTGAGAAAGGTTTCTACCTGGATAAAAATTGTCGTCTGAACGATAACAATGAATTTATGTTCCAGGTTCAAGCTGAACTGGCTTCTGCAAATGTCCATTATGGTGATTTTGTGTGTTGGACAAAGAAAGGGTTAATCGCTGTGCGCATATTAGGGGAATGTGATTTTCTTGCGAAACACATGCCAATGCTGGAAACATTCTTGTAGCCGGCCGTGCTTCCTCAGCTGCTGTAAAGGAAGCGCAATGAAAATCTGTAGCTTCCTACAGATCTGGATTGTTAGTTTGATTTACGATGTCCCATATGACTGCAAGCTATCAGAAATAATATTCGGGTGGGTCGAGATCATGCAAGCGTTTCGCTTTCTGATCATTCGCCCTCCGTCATGTGATTCGCTCAGTGCCGTTGTCCCCTCCAAATCACAGTAGGGCAAGTGAGCATGCAGAAAGCAAGATGCTTGTGGAATCTGACCCCTTTAATATGAGATGGGGTCTGTCTCATTTTTACCAGCTCAACGTACAGAAAATGGTTGACATGTGCGTGTTTTTATTCTGTGCGTGCGTTCTACTCCCATCGATTGCAGCCAGGAACGCAACTTGCGACTTCATGCTCGGCAGCAAGACTCCATAGCAGCTGAACCAGTGATGAGTAAAGATTCGAACTTCTCACACTTCTGTCGACCAGACAGCTGTCCATGAAATCACAATGTTCTATGAGATGAGTGACAGAAGAAAACCAGAGGCCAATGTTCAAGGATGCTGAGGTACATGTGAAGAGAAAATAAAATCTTGGCATTCAGAACGTATTCTTGACATGATAGAGGCCATGGATTTCACAGCCAAGGCCCAAGAAGGAAGACGGCAATGT
This sequence comes from Dermacentor silvarum, assembly GCF_013339745.2. Taxonomy (NCBI): domain Eukaryota; kingdom Metazoa; phylum Arthropoda; class Arachnida; order Ixodida; family Ixodidae; genus Dermacentor; species Dermacentor silvarum. The sequence continues at coordinate 75,337,213 of NC_051160.1, forward strand.
TTAGCTACATAGCTGGAGGACGCGAGGGCCACATTTACTAGAAGTTGATTGAATCAACTTGTTTAACGTCGCAAAGCAACGCTGGAGCTGTATCACAGACAAGGTCCATATCTGCAATACTGACAGTGTCTTCGAGAACAGACTGTTTGAATCGAAGGAATGACGCAACTGCTTAGGCAGCTCACCTGTTTTGAAAAAAAAAGGCATTTGCAAGGGACACCCAAATATTGCTGGCAGGCATCTGGTTGACGCACCATCCCATTTCCTTCTAATAAAAAACCATCTTCAATAGCATGATTACAATGTCATTATAAGAGCAATAGAAAAAGAAATGGAGGAGTTCTGAGCGCAATTAGCATCAAAATTATGGCTGCAAGGTCCATTCAGATTGTCTGTGCATGTCCACAGGCAAAATTGCAAGTTTCCCTTGATGACTTTCCCTTAAGTCATAGATGGACTTGGTGCGCCGGTAGCGTCGTTCAGCGCGCGGCGAATTGCTCGGAGGCGTTCCAATTCCGCTTCGAATTCAGAAAATTTTGGTATAGGCCTAAAAACGCTTGTGGCCTTTTGAGCAGCGTCATTAATTAGCTCTTCGATGTTTCTAGGTACACAGTTCTGAGAATTTGGACACATCTGCTCCATGAGGAGTGTATTTCGGCCAGTCGATGCGATGAACTCTGGTATAGTGTGACTTGCCGATGCCTTCGACCTTAACATATGTTGGAACATGGTCACTACCATGCGTTTCGTTGTCTGGGAACCATTTGACACTGCTACTGAGGGATCTTGAAACAAAAGTTAAGTCCAGGCAGCTGCTGTAAGTCGCACGCGAGCTTACGCAGACTCTGTGGAACACCAGTGACTTCAGCAACGCACGCCTCCACAGATTGGATCAACGTCTGCAACTCCGTCTTCCACCAGGGTTACCACGAGCGGAAGCAACACTTCTGTGCCGCCTGTGGCTCGGCGTGGCATTCACGAACGCCTTTTCCTTCTGCATTGGAATGGCCGACAGCCCTGCTTGCAACAACTGTGGCTGCGAGGAGACAATCAAGCACCTCCTCTGTAACTGTCCCCGCTACAATGTGGCAAGAAAAGCGCTCGCGACTGCGCTTGAAAAACTAGACAATCGCCCCTTCACAGAGGAAAAAGTTTTAGGACACTGGTCTAGACGGGCTTCGGCACTCAAGTCCATAAGGGCTCTGCTGAAGTTCTTAAGGACTTGTGAATTGTGCGACCGGCTTTGAACGTTGTAGCGCGTAGGGTCGCGTTATTGCACGAATTTTATTTTATTTATTTATTTATTTATTTTATTGTATTTTATTTTTCTTATTTTTTTTGTTTCTTCTATCATCTTTCATTCCCTTTACCCCTTTCTCCAGTACAGGGTAGCAAGCCGGTGTTTACACTGGCTAGCCTCCTTGTCTTTCTTTCCCTTTCTTTCTCTCTCTCTCTCCCTTGTTTTCTGTATTCTAAAGTTGACAAAGTGTTTCCGATATTCCAAACATTTCACGTGGAATTGAACCGAAGAAAAGTTCCAATGAATGAAACGATGTTGTTTTTCCACAAGTTTAAGGATTTCTGTTCCATGGGGCATGCTGTTCAATAAACGTATGGCTTAGTGTACGCATCAACTGATACAAAAATAATTATGTAGCATATGGTATGCTATTGAAAAATGCGTGTCTTGTGTTGTGTTCTGCTACCATATCTGTTTTCACTTTGGCCAGAATTGGTGCAATACAGTTTGGTCTGTTCTCACACGCATGTATTCGAAATTCCACAGTTGAGTGAAAATTAAACGTCCATGCCTGTAATGCCAAGTTAGCAACATCAAGTGCTATGTGGCCTGCGGATAACTACCGCGCCTACCTATCGCAACGTGAAAATGTGCGTGTTGGCCTAGAGCCATTAATGTCTGCAACCAGTGACTTCAAAAAACACAACGTCCCAGCATTTCCCACTGAACACGAAAGAAGCTATTTGATGTCTAAAAGATGTCTTGAACGGAATAATTCAAGCGTGTAGTAGCTCTCTTGTGTAGACATCTTGCAGCCATGGCCTTCTAGAAGTACTTCAGTAACCCCTGCTAAGTAACGCTAATTGTTGGCTACCTGACATCTTGACAAGAAAAACTCAAAAAGTTTATAAGACATACTCTAAACTTTTTGTGCCAGTGGTTACAGTAATACGAGGAGTGTCCAGTTACAATTCATTTTAGACGAATCACACTCATAAGAAAAAAATATTGCCGGAAAGAGGTATGCACAGGTATAGCTATAGTTTTACCAGATGTGCACGGCGGCGATAGTGTAGCACATCGTATTTTTTTCTTTCTTTTTTCTTTTTTTAGTAGAAGGTTGCTACATATTTGTTGGTACTAAACGTATCTCACAAAGGTATTAAGGTCCCCTTACATTCCATCCCACCTCACAGTTTGAGTTGCCTGTACATGTGGTGCGACGCGCATCAATCGCTACCGAACTTCAAAATTTTCCACTGGCGTAGAAATAGAGCGGACTGTTACAGCAAGGCAATGTCCGCATGCAGGTATCAACACCAAAGCTGCGACGTGGCCTCCTGCAGAGTCACGTCAGCAATCTCGAAACCTGCGTCATCGGCTAAGGACTTCTTGCGCACGAGCTCGATAGAGCACGTAAGCAAGAAGTTTAACGTCTATGTCTTAACATGCGGGTTCATGCCGCATCATTAGGATGGTTTAAATGTCAAGTATTCAACCGCTATTCCTTCAAAATTCCGCAGCTTCCAACTTTGTTCTTCATTTCTTTAGTGGGATGGAACGCATGGGTGCCTCATTTGCTAAGCGCTGATCTGCGAAGATGACGGCATGCGACTAATGGATTTCTTGTTTTGTTTATAGTGTAATTGAGAGGCGAGGTAAAATTCGTCTACACCTTCAGCAGATATTCTTTTATTTTATTTTACCACATAGATGTCGTTTTACTATTCATGTAGCATGAAGTACTCACAGAACATATCCTCTAGTGACATGGTCTAGGCTGCAATATCTCTCGTAAAGAACGTTAGCTGAGTTCTGCGTCGTCATTGCGTCGTCTTGTATGTATATAAAAACTTGGGTTTGGCAGTGTTCTTAAAAATACCCTGTGTTCTAGTCTTAACTTACAGGGCAAACGTGTCCTGTATTAATATTTCAGGCTATAGTTATAATGTAATTATGTAATAATAAAATATTAATATTTGTAGCGTGTTACACTCGAATAAAAGGTAAAATGTCGGAAGAACTTCTTCAGAGCCCGCAACTAAAGTTCTCTCATCGCTAATTTTAACGAAATATTTTGCCTCGCATATTCAGTGGATTGTGTCCCGTACCCGTGAAAACCACGGCAGCACCCTAAAATCGCGCTTTGTGTGCGTACGTGGGCTTCCCAACAATCTAACCACTTTTATTGAAGCTTCTTCTTGTAATACCCCGGTGGGTTTGGTGGGTGAAAAGTGCCGACATGCAAATTGACGTTGCTTCATAGATGTCGTTCGTTCTTCGTCATTTCATGGCGAAGATGCTGTAGTCATTATTCGCGAATATGCCATCATTGGCATCTCATTTTTATCATTACGTAACCATCATCAAGTCGTGATCATGCATTCCACGTCATACCGCCATCGTGATGCCCTGATGCTCATTCCACTTTAGCCATTTCAAGTTCGTCGTCCAATTCTCATTGTACCAACGACGTCACACAGTCGTCATCAGCCCATTACCGGTGGTACAGGTTACTGCTGATTTTCGCTTTTGGTTTCAGATTTGTGCAGCAGTGCATACTTTTTTACCTTCATACTTTGTTCAATGAATGGCTTGTTTTGCACAGACGGCTTGCTATATCATGCGCTGAAGTACCGTATCAGTAGCAAATGAAATTTTGAACGAACTTCATCACACACACGCACGCAAACACACACACACAGAAAAATACATACTTCTCCGAATCGTATTTCTTGCATACAACCTATTCAAACACTTCTATATATCTTCCCTTCACGTAGATACTCTACGATAGCCCATGCGAACAGGAATCGAATAATTGTATTTGACATGTAGATTCTTGCAAAAAAGTTTACCATCTGTGTTTGCACAAAATGAGCGAAAACATTACGTCTTCATGTACATCTGTACTTCCGTGCTGTGAGACTAGCTGTCATCATACAGAGGTCCATAAATAATGCAATATATATTTAAATAATACAGAGTTATTCTCGCCATTCTACTTTATTCTAACACATAAAGTGATTTACGGTAAATACGTAACACAGTATCTTTGCTATTTCAATTAGTATGCAAAAGTTTTCCTACGTGTACCACATATAACACGCAGTGATGGAACAACTTTATACGTAGATAACGGCGATAATGGCAACGTTGAATATAATCACTGTTTCAAAAAATATTGATATACCTTAATGAGTTTTCATTTTTACCTTGCATGGTTCTTACAAAGAAAACGGGTTATGAATGTGAAATCATTAGCTTGGTTCTTATAAAGGAAAGGGGCAATGGAAGTGAAAGAAAAGGCAGCTGCGCTACCGGTGGGTACAGATCCACAACCTCTTGGTTCTCTATTGAGTTAAGTTGGCGGTGCTGGTCCGCCTCTATGTATATTCTTGCCGTAGTACTAAACCTATGCCTCGGATATTCAGCCGACCCCACCCAAGACCATAGTATCGGATCTCAAACACCATGTCAAGCTCAGACAGTACTCATTATGTTATCCAGAAAAGTCACAGTTTCGCCCAAAAGGCGAAGCATCTATTGCGATAGCAAATTAGTAGAGAGCTATACGGAGTAAGGATAGTAGTTTTATTATCCGTATAAACTTGGACACATTCGCTTACTAACTGAATCAACAGGCATGATGTCAGCGCGCACAAGCAAACACTCGATGATCCCACTCGACGACCGCAGACACCCGCTGTCAAAACGCTGGCTTGAGCAAGCGCGACAGCAGCAGCGAGCGAACGTTCGTGGGGTCTATCGCTTCAATGGAAACTGAGCGGCGAAAGCACCGCCCACTCAAAGCTATGAGCCGTCTGCAAATCGCTTTCAAGATATGGTGCGGGCGACCGGCCACAGCCGCTCAAAGTACAAGTGCGCAGTTGCGGGCTGAGTAGAAGATGCAACCCTTCCCTCCCGCGTTGCCTTCCCGCTTTCCTCTTTTCACCTGCGAGACTGAGTCGCCAGTTCCCCTTGCGCCGTTGGTACCGCAGCACGATGTCGCCCCTCTCCCTCTCTCCTATTCCCCCAGGTCGTTTCGCGCGACGGTCGCGTTTGCTCTCCGCCGTGAGTTCGCTCTCCGTGAAAGCGCGCGTCCCTCGCGCGATTTCACATGCGCATACGACGCGCGGCGACGATTTTGTCGCCCTAATTGTACTTTATACCGAACCTCACGGCGACGCCGACTGAATAAATCCGCTTGGAGTGTCCATATAATTGTTATCGCAATAAAATCACTGAACTGCGGAATAAACATTGGCAAGTTACCCGGACGCATCAAGGCTGCAGAAGTCGAGGTTTCCTGTATATATTCCCTTATTTTTTATCTTTAGTACTACAAAGCTGCTCTCAACGTAACCTTATCGGAAATAATGCAGTGGTCGGCACACCATTCAGTTACAAAGTATACAAATTCCTCTAGAATGGCATTGCTTCATACCCTGTCGGTTTTATTCTTTTTTTAAGTGAAATGCGACTACCTATTTGTTGGTACTAAACGTTGAGCCATTCTTTTGATTTATGGTCCTTGTACACTGAATGTAACCTCTGATTTGTCTGTACATGTGGTGTGAAGCGCATCAATCGTTACCGCACTTCAAGATTTTGCCCTGGAGTAGAGCTAGCGGCGGTTGTTACAGCAAAGCAAGGTCCGCATGCAGGTAGCAACACCTGGATCGTGACGTGGCCGCCTAGAGCGTGACGTCGGGAATATCGAAGCCTGCGTCATAGAATAGCGCACTTCTTGCGCACAAGCAAAATAGCAATTGACAACAAGAAGTCTGGGGCTCTATTTCTAACATGCCGGTGCAGCTCGTTACTTTAGGATGGTTTAAATACCAAGTGTTCAGCCGGTATACTCTTCCAACTTCCGCAGCTTGCCACTTTGATCTTCAATTGTGTAGTAGGGTGGAACGCATAGGTGCCTCATTTGCTAAGCGGTGATCTGCGCCGATGAAGGCATGAGACAAATCATTTTTCCTTTATATAGTGCATTGCGACACTGCGAGGCGAGGAAAAAATCGCTTACACCTTCAGTAGATATTGGTTTCTTTTATTTTATTTTAACACATCAGTACTGTCTTTTAGTTGCATGGAACCTGAAACATTGACAGAACATATCTTGAAGTGGCATGGTGTTGGTAGCACTATCTCCCTTTTCACCGCCGCCAATGGTTCTTTTCAGCTAAATACACTCTCGCCGCTTTTGAAATATGTGTCGTCGCTTCTTATAAGTACTTAGGTGTTAACTTGTCCAGTAACCCCGGTTGGTCATTAAGCATTTGCAGCATTAGCAACGACCCCAATCTAGGTCTATGCTACCTTCGCAATAGTTTACGTCTTGTTCCCCCTTCAGTAAAACTACTATGATATTTAACACTTGTCCGACCCACACAGAAATACGCATGCTCGGCGTTGGATTGATAGCAAGCTAACCTTGCAAAAAGGTGGGAATCTATACAGAATCTCGTAGCAAGGTTCATTCACTATGAATTTTACTGCCACACTAGCGTCATTAAACTAAAGTCATCTCTAAACCTCCCACCCCACGAACACCGCCGAAAAACGGCAAGGCTGTCTCTCTATTACAAATTTTATCACTTGATGCTTCACCTGCCCGACATCCCACCGGTGCATCGCACTTGAGATAGTCATAGCCATTCGAAGGCTATTTATCCCTCCCCCCCAGCTCGCACCTCCACTCATTTTAAATTTTTGTTTGTTCAAACAGTGAAACACTGGAATCATCTACCTTCTGACGCAGTGCACCACTCCAGCCATTCATCGAAAATATAACCTACGAGTAGTTATGCCCACCCCTCATGTAAAACCCCAAATGGGGCATTGGAAGTATCAACAAACATATAAATAAATAAATACGTGCACACTTTGCGTTGCATTTGGATAGTATTCTACCAGGAGCCACGCCATGTAACATAACAGTTCGATGAAGAAAAACACGTTAAGGAGATGTACACAAAAATGATAGAATGCAAACGTGTAAAGCATACCTGATTAAATCAAGCAGGCTAGGTGACTATTTGTCATCGTCCCATTTCAAGTGAGATGCAAATCATAATCATCATCATCATGAGCAGCAGCAGCAGCAGCCGCGTATGTGACATGTGCGCAGCGTAGTGTAGATACCTGTTGTTACTCTTCGGTACACGTTATGGTGCCTCGTCGCCTGGTGCGAACCGCTGCTGAAGAAGAAAATCGTGACATCTACGTGCGCGGCATGCAACGAGGCAACGTGCGGTTCAGCAGACCGTTGTGCAGAGAGCAGCACGAGCCGCAGCTCGCCATCGACGCCGGGTGGACAGTTCA
>NC_051160.1:75344885-75401573 GCF_013339745.2 Dermacentor silvarum
GTCACGCCAGCGTTCTGGCAGCGAGTGTCCGCGGTCATCCAGTGTGTTGTGTTCAAGTTTGGTTGTGCACGCTTACACCACGCTTACACCACGCTTGTTAATTCAGCTAGTAAGCGAATGATTCCAATTTCATACGGCCTTTAAAAGTACTATCCTTACCTCACATAGCTGTCTTATAATTTGCTCTCGCAATCGATGCTTCGCCTTTCAGGCGAAATTGTGTCTTTTTTGCGTCTCCTTTGAAACGAGGCGGTGACAAAAATCACCTAGCCTGCTTGAGTTGACCAGGTCCTGCTACATGCAACATGCAACTGCTACATGCAAGTGCTACATGTCGGTGGAATACGACGCGACTACAATGCAAAATTTACACGTATCGACACCGCGGGGCGCGCATGTCTCCTTGTGACAAGTGGCATGACATGCCGCCGTAGACAGACCTCCACTGATGCAGTGCTTTGTTTCCATGTATGGCATCGTTGGACGCGCTCGTCGCATTCCTTCGGTGAGCAGACGATGGTACGCAACTCTGGCGCAATCTCGTAGCGGTCGTCGCCTGTCTTGCGAGGTACTACACTTCTGACGCTTTCGCGATACCCTCTTCCTCCACTTTCCGCCTCACGGTTCCTCTGCACCCTCCTCCTCCGTTTTTCCTACTCGCGCTATTTTCGCTATCGCCGCCTTTCATAGCCCGCTGCGCTCGCGTTCGCTCTTTCCATGTTCGCTGTGCTCGTTCGCTAGGGTACGCCGAGGGACAACTACGATGCTCAACGCAGGAACGCGCGCCTAAGAGATGCGCTCTGAAAACCTCTAACATTTCTCCCTCGCTGAGCGGTATCGAACCCACCCAGCAAAGGCTCCACGAGCACAGCAGTGCATCGTCATTAGGAGTGTGCGCCACAAATGTATGTCATTAGCAGCGTGCGTCACTGGGTATGTGCTGTCTTTCAGTAAACATCTTTCTCACCCAGGCTTTAGTCAGCCGCACTATTACTGCACTGGGTATGTGCAATTCAATAAACGTCTCGCCGATTTAGGTCTCTGAGTACGTACCACTATTTGTGCGGCCAGAGAGGAAACAATTCTCGTATTTGCACGCTCTGGCACACCCTGCATCTCGGAGGCCACTCATTGACTTCTTCACAGCGACGCTAGGCGGCGTAGCGTGCCCAAAAGACGCGTGAGTATTAAGATTCACTTCCACATGGCGGGTTTCTGAACTTTCGCGCGCGCCGACTCGCAATGCATTTCGGAGACCTCGTGCAAACTTCATGGCGCAGTCTTCATAGGAAGCGCAGGATAGCCATCCCTCTGCTGTGTACGCCTTATACATAACGCATTTCGACGGTGGCAACATGTTGTGGCCCTATATTTTTTCAATACTGAACACAGTACCCTCGACAGTCATTGTGAGATGGGTTGTGGTGAATTTTTTCCGGGTTGGCCACTCTACCATCTGAGCTTATCAGCTGAGAAGCAGACCGCGGAGTGAGGCCGGATTATGCATAAATACGCAAATTAAAGGCACTTCTTCGAAAGCCTGCATTTTGTCATGTTCCTGACAGTAGCCAGTCGGCCAGCTATAAAATAAATTCGTTGTGGTTTCTACGATAGCTTCGCAAACAAAGAAAAATGTGTACTGTTATTGCTATCCAACCCAGTAGCGATCATTTGCGGATCAGTCGTTTTAGTACCCGAGCTAACCAAAATGACATTTCGTTTTTTATATATTCTTTAGAGAAGTAATTCGGCTTCCTCAGCAAAATTATGCTACGGCAGTATTTCATTTGCGTCATCGCCGATCTTTTTAATTTATGGTCTGCGTAAATGTACTGATAAGCCGTAGTAGTAAAGGTCATATATTGATCTTGAGTACTCGAACACGTACTCGTTGCAATTATTTGTTTGGGATTAGAAGCCTGCGATTATACCTATTTGCAACACTACAGCTTTTAGCAAATTAAATAAATAAATACATCGAAATCGGTGGGTCGTGTCTGGTAGTCGGTCTCAGCGTCACGGGTTACATACTTCGTTGCGACAATGACCCACTTGTGGCCTAAACGTCCACAAATGTCAGTGCCATCTAGGTCGAAGGGCGTGTGAGGTTAATCAATGGTTTGGTGTAGCCTGGCGGGCTTAAGAGGTGGTGACTTTTATCGCTCACATTTGCATTCGCGGCAACATTGGACATAACGTTGGTCACTTGCGGAAAGCCAGGGACAGTGCGAGCCAGTTCGCGCACTGTGTCCGTGAGAAGCAACTCCACCTAGAAGTGGGCTCGACATGGTAGCCAAATGCAATGTTGTCCTACAAGTCTTTCAAAACTACCAGGACGTTTCCTTGAACCCTAGGTTGCTTGAATGTGCGTTTTTTTTTCAATATGTCGGTTTTTGGGTAGAAAGGCATCTGCATGCGAGTTGTATAGAGCGCTGAGTGGCCGTTTGTCACTGATAGGACACATGTCGGCGACATTAAGCTGCCATCTGGTCAAGTCCGAAACGCTGATGGCGCCCAGGGACCTCTGAACGTGCTTTGCCTGTTCACAGACCACTTTGACGGGTGCATGCGTCACCGTGTACTTCGTCATTGTTGACACTTACAAGATATGTGACAATAGACTATGCTAGAGCGTAAATATTTTCTAGCTCTTCGCGCACTGATGCCGCTTTAGCGGCCACAGACCAAGGAATGATGAAACGATGTTACTATGAATGCCCTTTATTCTAAAATAATTCATTTTGAAGGTATACTTCAGTTGTTGTTCTTGGTAGGGCGCTGCATAAGTAGAACATGGCCATGTGGCATGTGCTGCTGTCGCTGACTACCCTTCTACTGACAGAGAACCGAAGACGCACTGCGAAGCCTCAAAGCCTATGCTATGTGCGCCAACGTCATACGGGCCAACCACCGACGACCAACTGCGGGTTTGCCACTACAAGCTCTCTATCGGCTCTGATGATCTCTTTTAGACGGTAGTTTCGATAGCGCTTACACGGCGAGCAAAGTGTGTCATCGTCCGTAGTACCTAGGCAAACGCACATTAGAAGCAAAATTCATCAGAAAAGTCACCTTATCTCGCAAAATTATCCACAAGAAGTCCTTAGATATATCCCTCGTTGCTCGATCATGCGGCCGATGCTGTTTGTTTTCGCACGGCGATGCGAAAGAATAACGCATTCATTTATCTCTCCAACCATGGAGTGCCGCGCGCGCAGACTGATGGAGCCTGGCCGCTTAGATTTTATCGGAGATGGTGCAATCAAGATGACATGGTCGTCCAAGCCAATCAGGTGCGGTGACGTTCATTGGCCTGCCCAGGCGCACACCTGAGCCACGTGGGAGCGGTGTATCGGCCTTAATCAGCTGCGTAGTCAGCATGCCGTGTGGAGTGCCACGTGTTGCTCGACGACGATAAACTTTGTTCGCATCAAAGCGTGCAAACTTGTTTCTTTGACCGCGTCATCTATTCGCCGGTTTCGTGACAGTGACGACGACCCAAGTTGAAAGTGCGAGCGAAATATTGTCATATTGGAAGAGAAGGCTGCTCTCTTAAAGGTAGTTGTGTCAAGTGCTTATAAATAATATTTTGCGCATAGCGAACTTTTTTTGCAGGTTTCAATTAAATTTTATCGCACGCGCGGCTCTTTGCCGTGCGTATATCGTGTTTACCATGACGTGTACATATATTGCAGCGTCATAGGCATCTCTCAAAACACTTACCCCTAATGTAGTAGCGTCTCCATTGAACAGCTCACTTCATTTTCTAATTTCAGCTACTTAACAATTTGAAACTGAATATGTGAAACTGTGGCCTAAGGGGCACGGCATAGACGTCCTATATATATATATATATATATATATATATATATATATATATATATATATATATACATATGGGTCACGCTTCTCTCTGCACCAACTTCTTCTAACGGTTATTCCCAGGACAAACATGAAACAAGACATTTGTCCTCATTAGATGGCTTCATCGACTTCTGGCATTGTGCATCCGCATGACGTGCTGCTTGCATTTAAGCATAGCTTGTGGAATGGTGTACAGAATAATCATGACCCTTTCATGACCGTAAAATTCTGCCCTGTGTTTTTCAATAAAAAAGGAAAAATAAACATTACATTGGAATACATGGTAGACTAGAATATAGCAAAGAGAATTCTGTGCACCTAATTTTTAATATATGCGTTGCATGAGCTTTACACTTTCGAAATACAAGGTATATTCCAAATTAAATATGTTCAAAAGATACATGTTCTAATTACCTGAGTGACATGTTCATCCTGGCATGATTGTATTTCGAGAAGTGTTTGCATAGTACTTCAGTTATTTTATGCGCCATAGCAGGGTTGAAAGAGCACTTACTTTTAATTTTACCATTGGTTACTCGAAACATTGTTATATCGCATTGACAACTAAGATTGACATAAAACCAACGGTTCATTTACGTATATAAAACTACGATAATTTTCCTTTTCGCAGAAGACATATTCATCAAAATTTGTCTTTTTAAGAGTCCACAGCTTTCCTAAGGTATTCTCACCCATCGCAGCATTACTGCTTGAACCTTGTGACCCTTGCTCAAGATCCGCAGCAAGTGCAGGGAGGCCTGTAAGAGATGAAGGTAACATATATTTTCATTGCTTGTCTTCACATTCACAAAATGTTTCGTAAAGGAAACCAAACGTTACATCTGGTGGAGCATATATCAAGCATCATTGCAGCAATAATATTGCTTGTGATGTACTTTAGAAGTACGTTTACTAGAGCGCCATAAGAGTTATCAGCATTTCCATGAACTTTTTTGCTTATCTTTGATTGGAGGGTCCATGAGACCAAGTTTGCTACCGGCTGAGTGATTGCTCGTGTGCACAACACAAGAAGATAGCGCAGGATTGAAACTGTTGATGTGGGATATTGTTAAAGAGGCAAACGTTGCTTTAGTGGTGGTGTCTTCCTTCAGGTCGAAAGCGCGCTGTCACAAAAACCAGTCGTGAATGTGCCTTTCTGCAGGACGCCCTCATACCACTGAATTTACCGTGCTTTCCAACAAACTACTCTGGGAGTTTCCATAATTATTTAATTGGAGCCCTGTGCGCTTGCCTGTCGTAGCGGTTATGTATGCTGAATTATTCCATTCGCTTAAACCGAATAGCATCATAAAAAGGACGAGGTCAAATTGGCGAGAACTGACGCGAAGCAAAGTATGCGCAATTTCGCACATCTCTAGCTTTTTGCAATTACTTCAGGTTGAGATAAAGCGCTCGATGAACTCATTTGTCTGCATGTGTCCAAATAAAAAATAAGAAAAAAATAACAAAACTTAAAGGTATTTACTTTAATGGTGTACCTAGCCTTGTCTTGAAGTGGAAACAAAATTAGCACAGGTTGTCATACCACACCCAAACCGCCAAACCTAAACGAAGTTAAATGTACGTTGAAACGATATCGGTAGCGGTTGCTCTATAGAGTAACCGCTACCGATATCGTAGCGGTTGCTACCGGTACCTACCTAACGGTTGCGATATCATAGCAGTTGCAACCGCTACCTTATCGTAGCGGTTGCGCTATAGAGCAACCGCTACGATATTGCTGGTACGCACCTGTAGGCATACTCACCTGGAAAACAAGTACATAATCACGTTTGTGCTCAGTCGACTACCGTGCAACAACACAGGAGCGGCCATCGTCGAAGTTACTTCAGCAAACTTATTTTGGCAACCAACAGTGCGTCCTCCTGGGCTTTTATTGATTTCACCCGCGATGGAACCACCTCTCTAATGCAGTCTTCCTTCCTATTTTCTCTGGGGCATCCGCAACCACTCATTGCATACCGATAAACAGTATCAATATTTGTGCTTTAGTGGTGGTTATGAATGTTTTCTATTATATTCGTCGCTACGTTCTTTACCCTGGATTATCACTTCACTACTAAACGCCATTTCAGCCACATGTTCTCTTAATGCATGTGGTTGATGGTTTTATTTGGTGTTCGACAGCATTCTTGACTAGTTATTGTAGTGCGCTAGTAAGATAAGGGATGACTTCATGTTTGCAACAGCGCCACCGGACACGGACTGAGGTAAATGAACGCTGTTGCAACCATGAAGCTATGCCGACTCGCCCGATTTTCTATCTTGCTGAAGGGAAGGGAGCATGTGTTCTACGGACACACACTTGATGTTGCAGAAGATGTGTACTCCTTACTAGGAATAGAAGAAACACTACCAGTCGCATTAAAAGAAGGTTGTCGAGTGGACATATTTGAATGAAAGGAAAAGGGTGGCTGCTTGGGCTGCTTGGTGAAACATTGTTTAGACAAGGAAAAGAAGTTTTAAAAGAAAGCTTTAGGTCGGGACATACTACAGTTTTTATCTATTCAGAACACGGAAAACGTCGAAATGCCTTGATAATAGAAACGCTAGACAAATTTGATTGACATTTCATGTAAAGAAATTTGAATGACATATGGTCTCCATTGACCATAGAGGCCACATCGACACAGCGGCTCTCAACTGTCTGTGGCCTTCTTGGAGACCTCACCCCACATGTTGCTAGTCTCAGGTCCACTCCATCAGCTGACGGCGCGTGTTCAGATTTCCTCACTCTCCTCGCAAATCACTCGCCAGGTACCCCCTTGAGCAATATAATAGGGAACATAAAAAAAGATGCTTTAATAACAATGCAGTGGCTAAATGCACATTCACAACACAGAAGTGCCCAATGCTGCTAAACGTAAAGACGGAGAGCTACTTGCTTCATGTGAAAATGTTGCATTATGATTAACGCATAAAGAGTGATTTATTCTTGACCTGAAATGTTGTGTTCCTGCTAATATTGCTCACGTCTATACGTCGTCTCTGCGTCCTCCTAACTTCGACGGTACCACGTCCTGGGTATGCTTGCAAATTCAGCCTGAAACCGTTGCCGCTATTTTTCTGAACACTAAAAGAAAAACGCCCCGTCTGAGATGCTCACTTCCTTTCCCTCTCAACTTATTCCATGTATAAGGCTTTGGCTCCGTTGGGACCCCCGCTTTCGCCCATTGTACCTGACAGTATTGAGAACGTTGTGACAAGGCCAACCCACACTGCATGGCCTCGCTGGTACTGCCCAGCGACTGGTACAAAAACACCTGTGGGAATCTCTCAAAATAAGTTCGATCTCATCGTTGAACACACATTCATCGACGCCATAGCTAACTACAGTACTCAGCCGTTCATTCACCTCGGTCTTCCTGCAAACGTTCGTGCAGCATTGTAACTCGTTCCGTGTATAACACCTTGATATGTGCGAGCAAGGCTCTCTTTTCAGGCACCTATTTTAGCCCTTTAGGCTCCGCAGTGATGAGTACGGTGCCACAAGGCCGCATCAAAGGGCATGACCTCGTTGATGCCGCCCAATGATTGTCACAAAAACACTCATGAAATGCTTTGAGAATACATTCTCTCATTGCTACACGCGTTCTTCTAGGCCATGGCTGACTATAGTACTCAGCAGTTCGCGGATAAGCTACTGGCACTGCTATGGTCAACTTCTTGATGGCGCCTATTGAATAAGCCGCGCCAAACACTATCGGCTCCGGTTTTTGGGCTCATGTTCATTTGCATGAAAGTAATTGCGAGTCTTTGTAATTGCGAATAATCGAATCATTGCTGTGCTCGTGTTCGTAATCAGAGCTTACCGCACCGCAAGCCATTACTTGCAGTTTACAAGGTGTGTTTAGTTCAACTGTTTTAAAGTTACACGACCATGATTTGTATATGCACAAATGCACAGTTCTCGGGGAAGGCACGAGTCTGTCACCACACGCCATCCTGGCTACGGTGCATCCAACGGCTTCTTTGTCTGGCAAGAAATACCCAGTTATCTTGTGCAACTTCACCTTTGGCCCTGACTTAACAAAATCGCAGCAGCATGATGGCACTTCTTGCGGCAGAAATATCGCAGCTTTGTAGCAGTTACGCAACGACAAATTGGTTGTACGATCGTACAATGGCATGCGGTTGGCACTGTGTGTCATCCACTTATATGGCATAGCCCACACTGACTTTACTCGTCGGAACTCGCTCACATTTCAATCCAAGTAAAGGACATGTTCCATTGTGGCTTGAATGCCAATTCGTGCACTCGTTGTCTTTCTCCCGTGGTCCCTGGTGTAGGAAAAATTCTGCGCAAATCCATCTACCGATGACTCTTTGTGTTGATGCGATTAGGGTTCACGCAATGCAGCAACACATCGTCATGCAGAAGACACCTGTATTTAGAATATGCAGGGGATACTTGAAGACTTCCATTGCTTCTGCTACAGATAGTGCTCATGTGACTTCACGCAGCCATATCTCACCGCGCTGGTACCCAAAGATGGCGACTACGCTGACGTTAGTGCAACGTATTATCACGCGCAAACTGTTTTGCTTTCGCACGGCGATTATATTTCACCGGTTTGTCATTGTTATCATTCTCAGGTTCGACGCAAGACGCACTTTTTGTTGCTGCTTCACCGGTTTTTATCATTGCTATCGCTTTGACGTTCGACGCAAACACGATTTTTGTTGCTGTCATGCTGTCATGTTCCTTGTTTACGCCCCTTCTCGACCTGCTGGTACCCAAAGATGGCGTTCGCGATGACGTCCGTGCAACCTATATATAGATTGTTTGAATTGACCTCATCGTGGCCGCCATCTTAGGGTACAAGTACGCCGAGAAGCTGCGTAGACAGCACGACAGGCGCGTCACGCACCAATCGATAAATGAATCTGGGGAAAAACGGCCACCATTAAAAAAAAAAGCTGCAGTGACGTTTGACTTCGTGAAAGCGGTAGACACGCAAGCTTATGGGTGCTATAGCGCACACGGAGCTATAGACCCTCGGTGCGCCTACACTAGCCGCGTCGCAGATGACTTTCAAGATAGGGTTCGCGCGGCCGCGCTATACGCAGGAGCCGCCCGACACTTGGACACTCGCTTGCCGAGGGCGGTCATGAGCATAACGGCATGACAACTGCAAGGTGACGACGCATCGATGCCGAGCTGACAATGGCTTTAGGGCAGCTGATAAACTTGCTTTCGATATTTAGCCAAATCAGTTTAGTCTTAGGACATTCTCACCATATTTGCATCTATTTAAAGCGATGCACGGAACTGTAGTGTTAAGCTCTGCTCCTTCAGTGAGCGCATTTCTTGAAGTATATCTTTGACGTGTTGTTTCCGGGTTTCATTGGTGCCACTGTGATAGTGCGCCAGATAAGATCCCCTTTCGGTGGTTTTTCAAGCTCTCATGTTGACCAGACATTGTAGTTCCGAACGACATGACTTTTACCGAACAATATAAATCACCCTTTATTTATCGAAAGGACGCTCCACACAGTCATTGTATTTCACTTTGACGAGAAATCAGATAACATTCCCTGGTGGGTTTGATATTCGAAGTTCGTTCTACTGTAATATTTCTGCTCGATTTGATTTGAGGATTTGCCATTGGGAAAGCGCTACCTATTTTCTTTGAAAATATGTCTTTTTATGGGGTTCCAGAAAAACATCGTCCCAGAAATAATGACCCCAGAAGAAAAGTTCGCAAAATAAAAGGCCCTGTGCGTAAAGTCACAAAAAACGACCCAACACCCAGCTGAAAGCCTTAAAACGCCGCATTTAGCGGTTACGTGGCAATATTAGAATTAATTTAGAGTATAAAGTCTGCACTTGCGTCTATGCAGTGCCGTCTCCAGAACGCCCGTCCCTATTGTGTTACCGGGACCACAAAAAAAAAAAAAGCTTTCTGTGTGCTGCTGGACCAACAATGTGGTGTTACCTTGCCTTTGGGAAAAAGACAAGTGTGCACGCAACATTTCGTGAATCGCGCACCCACTCAGCTGTCTGACTAAAACAGTTAGCTATCTCTTCTTGCAGTGTATTTGTTAACTAATCTTAACCTGTGAGTGCACGACGGCTGCTCTCGTAGTTTGCTTCTTCTGCAAAAAAATAAAAAAAAAATTCACCGACGATTACGATACTCGCTAATGCGAATTTTTGCATGCGTTTAACATGTACCAGGTGACATAGCTATACACGCAATCTTTGTTTTTCTCGTTTACGTTCGTCCCATGTAAAGACCAATATTTTCCTTGTAAGTTCGCGTCGAATGGCCAGCGTAAAAATAGCATGCCGGTACCACCGTATGATCCTCTTCAATGTGGCCGTCACCGTGCCGCTGCCGTCAAAGGCACGCATGCCCACGACAGAAACGCAGAACTATCCAATATACAAGAACAGGTTGTCCCATCTCGTATCGCTCTGCGGTACCCCTAACAATGCTAGAAAGTCGGGTACTCCCAAAATACTTCACTTAACGACGATTCCCGCATTGCGTGCGAATTGGACGATTGTTTTTGTACTATAACTCTGGAAGCAGAGCAGATTCATTGATGCTTTCCTTTCATGATGTAGGTGTATTTAAAATGGAGTAAGCAAAATAATATGAAGCATCATTATTCGTGGACATTTAATCCCGGTTTGCGTTTAGTTAAAAAAAATTAAGTTTCCATAGATTCTTTTAGTTAGGTGGCACATAAAACACATTTTGAAGGTATTCTTGAAGATTCCACAGCAATATTATATACAGAACTGTTTGTTTCTATACATCTTTTGACACACGAGATTCAACAGAAGCAATTCGCAGCAATTTCATACTGAAATTTCATGTCACTGAAATATGCTTTTTATCATATTATACAAAGAGCATGAATTACTGTCGTTAACAAACATGACCACTGTTATCATAGTGATATTTCTACCCCAAGTGCTGCGTTATAGGCTTTTTTAGCAATCGCCGGTGACAAAAATGATAGCGGGAACGACTAGTATTGAACGAAGCAGAAACTTTTTACCGTAAAAATAAATCACTACTTACAGTAACTGCGCTTCTCTTTTATAGCTAGAGTGTTTAGCAAGCACGTAAATAATCGTTTACCTTGTAAAAGAAAGAAATTTGCAACGCTCAAACGGAAACAGGCAGGCAAACAGGCAAACATTTTATGAGTAAACTAATCAATTCTAAAAGCCAACCTGCACCAGCGAGCACTCAAGCCCGAATATCTTCAAGGAAATCAAGCTCACGCTAACTTGTATCTGGTATGGAAAATGAAAGTTTTTTTCTTGCAATTTGTAAATCATCAAGGTTCTTCTCTCAGGTGCAAGGTATTTGCGAACAAAATTTTGCAGCGAACGCATCTATCTACCCTTTTGTGAATTGAAAAGTGCTGCGGGTACTTAATGGCACGGCTGCCTTACTGTTTCACCTAAATGCAGAATTCGTGTCGGAACCGCAAACAGAATCGCTCACATTTTTCTACACATTTTAGCGTAATGTGACTATAAACCTATCTCGTGCACACACTTGTGACAACTCTTGGGAGTAGTTGTGCAGGTGAGATCGCGGGAAGTTCCACAATAGGAGAGTCAGAGAGAGATTCAACTTTAATAGTGCCAGCAATTCACGAGGGCGGACGCAGCCTCCCTCCGCGTAGCAGACGGCCGAGATCCCCTGGGTCTCAGCGGCTGCCTCGGCTAGCTGGACGGCCCAGACCTGGTCTTGCTGGTCTGAGCTGAGCAGCAGGGTCTCCCACTGCTGCCGGTTTTGAATTTTGCGGCCCTCGAATAGAGCCGCCTTCGAGCACGCCCATAGAATATGTGGCAGATCCGCCCTACATTTACATAATTTGCATTGATCGTTGTATTGCCCTGGATATAATCTGTTGCAGGCCACCGGGTTTGGATACATGTTTGTTTGCAGGAGGCGCCAGGCCACCGCCTGTTTCCTGGTTAGCGCGCGATGAGCTGGTGGGTACCGGGCCCTTCTCAGCCGATAGTAATCGGTTATTTCTTTGTAGCTGACCAGGCGGTCTCCTCTCGTTCCCGGCTGGGCGGGCTCACTTGCTCGGCGAGTAAGTCCTCGAGCTACGTTGTGAGCCGCCTCGTTGCCGGGGAGAGAGGAGTGCGCAGGTGCCCAAATAATTTGGATCGTCCCACGATGTGGGTCGCTGTTACTATTTAGAATTTTGAGCGCCTCTGGCGAGATGCGTCCTTTCGCGAAATTGTGAACTGCAATTTTTGAGTCGCTTATGATAACTCTCGCTTTCGTGGAGGCCACCGCTAATGCTATGGCGGCTTCCTCCGCAACTTCGGCGTTGTCCGTTCTCACGGTGCTGCTCGCGAAGGGTTCTCCGTCCGCGTTTACCGCTACTACGGACATCCCTTTGCGTTCTCTGCATTCCGCGGCGTCTACGTAGCCCACGTCCACTACGTCATGGTGTTTGCGCTCAATGTGGCGTGCCCTTGCCTCTCGTCGCTCCTTGTGGTGCTCCGGGTGCATGTTCATAGGCAGTGGAGGAATTTTAAATTCCCTCCTCGTCTCTAGTGGAATGCTTAGTTTGGTGCGTGTTGCGCTTCATATCGAATTTTGAGTTTCTGTAGAATGTGTCGACCCGTTGGGGTTTGTGTGAGTCTTTCGTATTGGGCGGTAGTGTGCGCCTCGATTAGTTCGTCAAGTGTGTTGTGTAGCTCCAACTCTAAGAGTTTGTCGTTGGGTGTTGTGACTGGGACACCAATTGCCTGTTTGAAAGATCGTCTGATGATGCATTCCATCTTGTTTTTTTCTGCTACAACAAATGTTAGGTACGGTGCCACATAGACGACCCGGCTTATGACGAAGGCCTGCACTAAACGAATTAGGCTGACCTCCATCATGTCGTGGTGTCTATTGGCAATCCGTTTGATTAGCCTTAGTTTTTGCTGTGCGCTGTTTTCTAGCGCCTTGATGGTACCGAGGTTTCTGCCTTCCGCATGCAACCGGAGTCCTAGGACTTTGATTTGGTCTGCGATAGGTATCGGGCCCCCGTTAACTTTGATGTTAATGTTCGGTGTTCCTCCGTATTATTTCCTGGTCGTAGGGTACACCAGCAGGAGTTCGGACTTTTGAGAGGAGCAACTGCGCCCCTTCTCTGCCGCGTAGCGTTCAACGGCTGCCGTAGCCTATTGGAGGGTTTCCTCGATTTGGCGTTCGCTGCCGCCTGTCACCCACAACGTTATGTCGTCGGCGTACAGGCTTTGGTTGAGGCCGCGGATCTTACTAAGGATTTTCGGTTGAAGAGAAAGGGGAACAATACCGAGCCTTGCGGCGTTCCCCTACTACCCAGTTGTATGTCATCCGACTTAATGTCTCCTATCGTGATTTGAGCTGTGCGGTTCGAGAGGAAGTCCCGTACGTAGGTGTAGGCCTTGCGACCTACCCTCAGGTCCTGGAGGTTCCCTAGGACCGCTTTGTGCGTAATATTATCGAAGGCCTTGGTGAGGTCCAGCCCTAAGATGGCTTTCAGTCCCGTTCCTCTGCCGCGCGCGTCGAGGATTTGATGTTTGATTTGGAGCAGGACTTCCTGCGTGGACAGTTTCGGCCTGAACCTGATCATCGTGAGCGGATACAGACCTCTATCCTCCATGTAGTTGCTTAATCTAGTGAGAACGACGTGCTCCATCAGCTTCCCTACGCACGAGGTTAAAGAGATGGGCCTGAGGTTCTCAATCAGTAATTTCTCCCCGGGTTTGGGGATCATCACTACGTGCGCAGTTTTCCACTGCGGCGGTATTGCACCCTGTTCCCAGCACGCGTTCATGTACTTTGTTATTGCCGCGATGGATTCGTCATTTAGGTTTCGGAGAATCTTGTTCGTAATGCCATCCGGGCCCGGTGCCGACTTTGTGCGCAGTCTCAGTATTTCGGCCCTGACCTCGGCCTCCGTGATCTCCTCGTCCATTGCGGGGTTTTCCCTGCCCGTGTACGCATTCTGTGGTTCTCGCGTAATGCTTCCTATGTATCTGTTCTGTATGTCGCGAATAGGATTTTTTTTAATATTTGCTCGTAATTACTTAGGTTAATTCTTGTTATAGGTTATAATTTATTTTAATTGTAATTGTCGCTCAGCACTTTCTTGTGCGTCGCTTGCGTGTATGTTCATTACACTCTGCAATGAAAATGTAGGGATAAGTGAAGCCAGATTTCTTGTGTTGTAATCTAGGAAATGGACATGAGCCTAGAAAATGTCCAACGAGTGTGTCATAAAGTAGATGGTTGCCAGATGTCCTCAGGAATACTTACCGGCTGCGGTGATTGTTTCCACTTTAACGACGCCGCACATGCTACTCGTATTACTATACATTAGATATTTATTTACGGTGTCAGTTCGACCTGCATACGTAGAAAACAGATTCTGGTCATTCATAAAGTAACCCCTTTCACAAAAGGCAAACAATATTATGCGCAAATCCGCTGAACAAGATGAACGACATTGATATCACAAATTTTTATTGGTGTCCGATATCCATGACACTAATGTCATCGAAAAGGTTAACAAACGCGACACAATTCAATTGTAATTCTCCTTATTATAAGTTATTTTAGCAAAATTTTTGTAAGAAACTTTAGAAACATTTGTGATTTTGGGTGGTGCAGTACCTATTAGTGTCGCATATGTACTGGATACAAATGTTTCTTGTCTTATATGGGATATCTTCATCTCAATAAATCAACACTACGCTTTTTATCACCTCATTTCACAAAATTATGTAATTGAATATGTGTTTATGACAAGAAAATTATGGAATAATTGTGTGGCGGCGCGCAAAGAAACCAAATGGCACATGGCAATTTTCCTCAGCAATAAAGAACCCTGCTGCAAATATCGCCATCGCAAACGGTCGTATCCAAAATATAGACAAGCTTTTCGAATTAAATTGCACGTTAGGACTTGGATCACGTTAGTGACATTTGCTTCCTCCGTTAGGAAGCTCACATTTATTTGGGAGCATACGACGAACGGACCCTATTTGAGATGAAATATTTTTCTTGTGATTACTATCTCACACCGAACTACACATGAAGAATGTCGAGTATAAATTGTCGTTAATTTTACCGAGTTGCTTACAGGCTTGACATCATATCTTTTATATCCTGAAACCTACTTTGCTCAAAGTTTGTACGACATGCAGACTCAGGATATATGGGCACAGAATGTATGCGAGGTAGTTCGGGGACTTTACTTGTAAATAAATGAAAATTCGCACCGAGTTTTGAAATTACTGAAGTCTCTATTGATGTAACAAAGACGTAACGTTCCAATGTTCTAATTTGTTTACAGTTGTGCTTTCTTACTGCTTTTGGTTTGAATACGTTTAGGAGGTAAATAATTTGCAGTATGGTAGTAGAACTACAAAACCAAAGAGGACCAAGCCAACCTAATTGTGAGGTACACGGGCTGCACTTTAGTGTGATACATTGCATTTTTTTTTTGTTCAAATACAGCATGGAACCATTTCGTGCTTTCCTCAGCACGTCCTCCGCACGTAGGCGCGTCCGAAGAGTAGATAACTTTTCATTAATTTTCAGCCGTATATCTATAGACTGTCTCTGGTTGCCCAAGCATAGGAAATAGTTCCATGACGAGGTGTCTGTGCAAAATTCGGTAAATGTGCATTTAGACCTTTTCGCGTCGCGAAAGGTGCAACGTAGTGGGCGCGCTGATAGAAAAAGATAAACATTAGCCCAAATATAACTTGTAACTTGTAGTTGCCCGTATATTTGTGTGTACCTTTCCATAAAGGACAAGGCGCATATACAAGTTGGCTATGTTGGACCCGCCGGGGTGGCTCAGTCAGCTAAGGCGTTGCGCTGCGGAGCACGAGGTCGCGGGATCGAATCCCGCCCGCGGCGGGCGCATTTCGATGGAGACGAAATGCAAAAACGCTTGTGTATTTGCGTTGTAGTACACGTTAAAGAATATCAGGTGGTCAACATTATTCCGGAGCCCTCCACTACGGCGTGTCTCTTAATCATAACCGGTTTTGACAAGTAAAAACCCAGAAAGAATATATTGGTTATGTTGTGTATTTAAAACATATATATAGTGACTTACGATGGTTCCAAAAGTGGCGTTCGGCATATAGGACACTAGGAAGAATATGTTCAATTATGAGAGCAGGTATGCTAGGCATGCTACCAAACTGAGACCACCGTAATCCAGAATTTCTGGGTGTCACATATAATAGTAATATCTTTATGAGGGCTAGTTGGTTGAGATTTATAAATGATGTTGAACAGCGCGAATAAAACAATAACATGAATTAAAAATTAGAATATGGGGTTTTACTTGCCAAAACCACGATCTGATTATGAGGCACGCCGTAGTGCGCGATTCCGAAAATTTCGACCACCTGGGTTTCTTTAACGTGCACCTAAATCTAAGTACACGGGTGTTTTCGCATTTCGCCCCTATCGAAATGCGGCCGTCGTGGCCGGGATTCGATCTCGCGACCTCGTGCTCAGCAGCCCAACACCATAGCAACTGCGCAACTACGGCGGGTAATAACATGAAGAAACAAATACCTGAGAGAAGAGCTGACTGGCTACTGGAAGTTTATTTGAAGTTCACGAGTTCACGCTTAACATTTATCTCCTACCTTTGAAGTATGATATGCCTCTATTATTTATCTTTCCCTCTTACTTTATCGTTTCGATATGAACTTTGTCTTTTCTAACATAGGAGTGCATGCGCACTTGTTACAATGTCCCGCTAAATGACTTCCATATCCATTCTTTACATTACTGCAGTAGCCGCCGCGGTGGCTAGTCAGCTGAGGCGTTGCGAGCACGAGATCGCGGGATCGAATCCCCGCCGCGGCGGCCGCATTTTTATGGAGGCGTAATGCAAAACCGCCCGTGTGCTTGCGTTGTAGTACACCTTAAAGAACCCCTGGTGGTAAAAATTAATCCGGAGCCCTCCACTACGGCGTGCCTCATAATCAGAACTGGTTTTGGCACTTAAAACCCCAAGAATAAGAAAAAAACGTTACTGCAGTGCTGACGAGCTCTGTCATCGAAACACTGTCCCGTTTGTCGTATATACGTTTTACCACAGTTCAGGGGTATCTGATAGATGACGTTGCGGGTGCAGTCAGTGAGCCAAGTTCTATGATTGGCGGTGCGCAGGTGTCTTTCGAGCGTTTTCAAAAGATTGCGTACACCGGAAAGCGTGCATGGGACACTGAAAAGAGCCCTTGCAAGCTTTTGCGGGACCTTGTAAGGTCCCGCAAAAGTTACTCTTATTTCTTGTAAGAAGCGGGACTTTATGATAAGTACGCATGCAATGCCATGTTTGAAAAGGCAAAGTTCACAGGGAATAGAAAAAGTAAGATGGAAAGGAAAATAATAGAGACATATTAATTTCGAAAATAAACATATAAATGTGTGAGCGCTCCGTCCCTTGCTTCGTTGGAAAAAGAAACGAAAAAGAAACAGCTTTCTTGCGTGAAAGATTAACACTTTGCTGATTTTGCTGAAGTACATATGTGACTGGTGTACAGTCTCCCGATTCTTTACCAGTATCTAACTACAGACTTGTAGTAGTAGCAGAGATCAAAATAGATAATTGATTGACTCTAATATACACGATAACATTGAGTTTGGAAAATTGGTCAAGCGATATTATTTGCAGATAAGAATGTGTAGATGGAGAATCTGGATGGGTATATTGGTCACAACGATCCCCTAGTGCAGGTAAAAAAGGTACGTACAAATGTCCTAAACCTACAAGAAAGTTATTTATTTCTTGTGCACCACAATGGAGAGGCAATAATGAAAAAGAAATAAGTTGATGCGTGATCTGTGGAGTGCTTGAAATTTTTTGTGTTAGGAAAAAATTATTAAACAGATGTCACTAGAGAATATGTAAATTCTAGTCTGTGTGTTTGTCCAAGCAAACGCACGTGTGCGTTGCGTGCGTTTTTTAGCAACACCGGATAAAAATTTTGTCCTTCCTTTCTGGCATTTTGCGGCATGAAGCAAAGCGGACGCTGCCGAACATGTGCTCAAACAACACATCCCTTCGTGGCCCATTTCGAGATAGCACTGTTATTTTTTCTTTTGGTTTGGCTCGTTGATATTAAGGTATCGGACATCGCGCTCAGCGCTGAGAATTACGTAAGTCCTAGTCTTCCACAGAATAAAAAGTATCTTTGTATTTCACAGTGCGTGCCAAAGAGCACATTGTTGGGACTCGGGGTAGCGTTTTAGCTGGTGATCCTTTCAACCATAGGGATGAGTACGTCCGAGATTAGGAGCGAGAGAAAAAGGGTTTCTCCGACATACTTACAGTGGCTCCAGGTATGGAAGCCCCTCCATGTAGGAGCACTTTGACTGTCCGAATCAATACATGTCTCAGCACACATCAGATCACGCCATAATGCGCGAGGACACCAAATGTGTCTGCTTATAAAGCAGTCGTCTTCCCTATAGGTGACCAGATTAGGGAACCTCAAGACTGTGTCTCGGCCAGTCCTAATCGTCGGCCATTCACAATATCCCGCCCATGACGTCACACCGTTCCGCTGGCCTCCGCCTCCGTTGTTGCACTCTTGCCCTTGCACTTGCCGCAACTTCGTCGCCATCTGGGATAGCGAGATTGTCGCCGTTCCCACGGTATTAATTCTACGAAGTTGTCCCCTCGGATCAATCAGTGGCATCTCTGTGACGGTCAGCTTGTCATGGTCGCTGTCGGGCACTGTCGCTGTCTGAACGGCGCTGATTAAAGGGCCTGCCACGTGGGCAACACCCAACGAATGCGCGTTGCTGTCTTGAGACGCAACAGACTCCTCCGCCGCAGGAAGATCCGACCTGAGGGTGACCAGCTGTCAGGTTGCCCGATGCGTCGGTGTTCAGTCACGACCTCGGCATTTGATCTTGAAATGATGGCTGATGACACACTCGAGCTCGAGGTACCAGCATTAACTTCGGTGTGGCCTCCCCCCTGGGGACACACAAGCACACACACGACCACAGGGCACAGGAAAGCGCCGTACTCACACCGAGAGCCATCGCGTCTAATGAAAAAAAAAAAAAAATCAAAGTAACTGCCCTTATCTAATATAGCGCAAAAGCTGCCATGAAATCGCTAAGCCTTCGCTGAAGCCCACAATTTTGAGAATAGACCAGGATTCACAGCTTCTAGCAAGCTCTGAGACGGAAAAGTCGTTCGCAGTGAGAAAGCACCACATGGCGCGCAAGCGTAAATCCACTTAATCCAGCAAGCTTGACCCAAAATTTTGATCCGCCAAAGTGAGCTCTCATGTACCTCTGAGTTCAACTAAGCCAGACTGTCGCGCTGCACGTGACCTAGGCAAGATGCATGGGAATTCTCTAAGTAATTGATAATTAAAATATAAAACGCAGCACAAACACCATGAACAGCCTGTCCGTGCTCTACATTCGTTATTAACGCACGTACTAGAGCCACTGAGAGCCTCGTTGACTTTATGGTCGCTCTCACTTTGCGGTCAAAACTCTTAAGTGCGACTCACCCGCACTAAAAAAACCATAAAGTAATCTTGAGCAAGTTAGCCGCTGAAGGCTGCAAGAAGATTCGCGCTTATTTATAAGCACTTCCACGCAATAAACGAAACTCAACATGCCGCCGTCCTGTAAATACACGTGCGAGACCCGCACCAACGCTTTGCTTCTTTGTGTCCGCGCAAGACACGCTTTAAAGGAACGGTACCAACACCTTCAAAAAAGGTAAAGTTACACAACGGCTCCTTTAAATAACGCGCTTTATCCTCAAAGAAAGAATCTCGCGAACACTTCCGTAAAGTGAACCGATACGCAAGCGCGCCACTGCAGGATTTACAAATGACCTCGACGTTGCAAGCGTATCTCACCCAAAAATAAGCCTACCTGCTAAACAAAAAAGAACCACATATAAAGAAAGCAAAGTTTCAAAAATTCATGCGCGCGCGAACCAGTTCTTTCAGAATATCGGAGAGCTTATAAAACAAACAGTTGAAACAAAGCTCTAAACCTGCATATGAAAACAATCTCTACAATTGGATATCTCCAAACGTCCAATCCAACGCTGAAAATAAACACACAAGGTGTTTCAACAAAACATGAATCGCCGCTTTTCGTCCCGAGTAGCCTATGGTGGCGTCATATCTTTAAGCCATACTCGAGGCGGGGGTGGTCTGAACGCTCTTCTTCTCAACGAGGGAATACAATGGGCACGTATGTCATTTTCCTCGCTGCCGAGCCCCGACATTTTACAAAGAGGCAACATGCGTTTTGGGCATCTAGAGTTACTCTATATGCTACCAAAGGTAGCTTTTGGTGGCATATACAGTAACTCTATGGGCATCACACTGAGATTTCGCGGCCACGCATGAACAATTTGCTTCGCCGTACCGGCTCACTGTCCTGTGTGATGCCTAGTTCACCTTGCAAAGAACCGAACGAGGGGCAACATAATTGCCCCCTTGCTTTTGTCCACCTCCACGCCGACCGGCCCTTTCTTTTCTTCCTCGTCTGGTGGCTGGGACGCCCTCTTACTGGAAACATTCCAATCGACAAACGGTCCTTTTTAACACTTTCACTGCGCTTCCCAAAGGTTTTGCGACTTTATTTGGCCGCGTTGTTTTCTCTGCCACATTCGTGACTCTGCGACACCGCTTCTTTCCCCTAGAACGCTTTCTGGTGCTGATATACAAGGCTTCCGCTCGCATCTCCTGATGACCGGCACGCATATCGTCGGTCACGATTGCCTCCTCTACCGCACAGTCTGAATGATTAACCGGTGAATCATTCATCGCATTGCTACCTCGACTGGTGGAGAGCTTCAGACACTTCGGGACAATACCTCTATTTTCCTATGCGCAACGTAGCTCGCATACCTGGGAGCTGTCCCCAACCACCCTACCCTGCCTACATTGTGCTTTAGAGCACTTTTCTTACCGATTGGACTTTACACACGTGATCTTGTCTAACGAAACGCTGTCAGTTCGCACTTCTGCAAGAGCTGCCTTCTCGACGTA
This sequence comes from Dermacentor silvarum, assembly GCF_013339745.2. NCBI lineage: Eukaryota > Metazoa > Arthropoda > Arachnida > Ixodida > Ixodidae > Dermacentor > Dermacentor silvarum. Next base: position 75,365,803 of record NC_051160.1, read on the forward strand.
CTCCCTTGATAACTGTGCCAAAACATCCGCAGCTGGCCTAACTGCTTCTCTAGCATTCCATTGGCAAAGTATCTCGTCGCGCTCAATCCGGTCCCCATGATCGGGTTCTTCAACAACTAGGCCACGGTATATGGATCTGGCGTCACCTGTGAACGTACATTTAGGCTAACAAAGATTAGCCTCTCTTTCCACCATCGGTAGAACCATGCGTGCTACTTCTGCACAGCTTCCGTGCGCTACTTTATGGGTACCTAACGTTACTGCTGCTCCACTTCGAAACCCTGTTCCAATCATTCAAACTCTTGATTGAGAACATCTACCTATCTCTTTCCTTACCTGCCTACTTTGTTCCTCTAATTTTTATTCGTTCCTGCTTAATTCATTCATACTCCTGCCTTTATCGCTCCCCATACTCCTCCTTTTATTGTTCTATTAGAATTAAGTTGCCGAGGTATTCAAAGTATTCCTGATCACTGTTGCTTTCTAAAGTGGCCTTAATTTCGGCTTCTAGCCTGTCATCCTCTACCTCAACGTCGAGTTCTTCACACACCGGCAACAATTTATATCTCGTCAAACTCATGAGGCCCATGGTCACTACTTTAGGCTCTGACTCAGCTATTCGACGGTATTTGCCGCGAAACACGCACAAATTGCAATGCAAGTAAAAAATAAAAAACTTTCGGTGGTTCAATTGTGCTTTCCCAAGATAATTTGAAGCCTGGAAAATATAGCAAAGACGAAGCAATTATCGACCGAAGTAGCAGCAAGTCCCCACGTTCTCCTCCACCGCATCGAATCAATTGCAAGAAGGCGTAAATCCTGAGCCGCCTTTAATTGATTACATTACGGTAGATCTCCATGTCCCGATTACTCCTACAAAAGTATGAGGTCTGGCTTTAGTAGCTGATTCAGATCTATGGTGAGAGATCCGCAACAACCACAGTATCGTTATAGGCAGTTGTATACACTATATCGGCTTTTATTAGGTATCGGCTAAAAGACATAATGACTCAAGCACAAAGCCAGGCACTCACCCTTTACCGTGCAGTCGTGACGCGCTGCGTTGAGAGGGAAGGCGAAGTGAGCCGACGAAACCTACCTAACTTCAGAACTCGGCCGGCGTCAATCTCCCTCGATTATCACAGCACCGCCGGTCATATCACCGTAGTAAATGACTTTCTCTGACCTTGTCGACCAGGGTGAAAGGTTAAGCTCACACAAGGAACAATACTCGCACTGTATAGATATTTTGTGCTTCGCAGCGAACCTCTCTCTTCTTCCCTTTCAAACCTGCCTACAGGGTGCCACGTGCCGATGCACGACCTATACGAAAACAAATAGGTCACAGGCCTGCGCGGCACACGCAGCACATTCCCAGCGTAAGCTGGTGGAGCGTCTCAAGGGTAGCTCCAATTTCGGCATCATGCACACCAGGGTCTTCGCGACAAAGTCTCTTCGCCTCGTTTTGACGACAATGATCTGAACTGTCCGCCCGCGGTCGATGGCAAGCTGCACACGATGCGTTTGCAGGCACGTTAACTAGATGTCGCCACCATACTGGCGGAGACTAGGGATCGCGTTCTTTTTTTTGGCCGCCTCGTCTGAATGGCATCTCGTCGTCTGCGCCTTAACTAGATGGCATCACCATACTGGCTGAGGCTCAAATCGTCTGCGTCTGCGTTTATAGGATTTTTTTTTTCCGCGGCATAGAGCAATCGCTTGCGTGGCTCGGTGTTAAAGTATCTGACTCCCGCGCAGTGGACTTGGGTACGATCCCGGCGGAGACTGGGTACTTTGTTTCGCATTTCCGGCGATAGCGGTTACGCGGCGGCGGCGGCATCATCGCGACCCCGAACGGCTATTGGAATGAGCCTATAACTGATTACGCTGTAAAAGGACAGGAGAAACAAGAACAGGCAGTCAAAGCGTGGCGCCGCGACAGCATAGAAGCGGCGTCAACTTGCGTAGCCGGTACTATGAAACGAATGCGCTTAAAACTGGTGACGCGCCTTCGGTGTGGGCTGGTTGCATTTCCGACGCGGTGCCGAACGACCACGCGTACAAACGCCGCCTATTCCCATGGTCAATTTGTTACGTACTCGGGTGTTGTAAAATGTGCCCCGCATCGCGTTCCCACTGTCGCCGTGAGTTTCGCAAAATTTTGAAAGCAAAACTTTATTTGCCTACCATACCGTGGTTTCGCCTGCGTAGGTCAGTCGGTTGGTCGATCATTGGTCGGGTTCTTGCCGAGTGCATTTAACCTGATTCATAATGAAAATTCGCAGACCCTTGACGATTGCCTCTTTCCAAGAGGGTGCGCTTCTTGACGTGACCAGGCCCACCGAGCCCTGCTAACTTTTCTTAAAGACACTGACTTGGCCTCCCGTTTATAGACATTAATAAAGACGATAGTCTTTCTTGGGGAACTTAAACGCTGAAAATTTGGTCTGTCTGTCTGTCTGTTTGTCTGTCTGTCACCCGATTCAGCCACCCGGCCAAAGTTGGACCACTTGCTTACCGCCCACACTACTTAAACTGGTACGGCTGTTCATACTTGTGAACGTTATCGATCACAAAGTAAATATTACGCATATCTGAGGCGCAACATCACTAGGTAAGTATTAGGAGGTGTGTTCCTTTAATAGAAAATACATAGATACGTAACTCTAAAGACCCTAGTTTCTTAAGCTGCGCTGAAAATGCCATGCTATGCGCGCCGACGAACGACGTTCCCCGACTGCGCGCCGACGAGCGCCCTCGGCCATGGAGGAAGGAAACCCTCTGCACAAGCTCATGTTTCCCGATGTATTGCCAGATGGCGTCCATGTCTCACGCAGCGCCTCCTCAATTTTATCAATGCCAGCCAGATGCGGCCGATTCAACATAAAGGAAGCGCTGTCTGAGGCAGGGCAAAACATAAATGGCCGCTTGATGAAATAATGCGGTAAAATGAAATCTGTTCAAACAAACCTTCATGCCAGGACGGAAATGGTACGAGAACAGCATCACGGGTGGCCGCGGATCAGACCAGCACTCATGTAGTACGGCCGGCAGAAGACTATCGTCTTTCGACGACATTTGCAGCGAAGCACGCAGATACGCGGCAAATTTTTTGTATTTTGTTCTCTCTGTGTCTCCGTCATTTCTGCATTTCCTCTTTTCTTTCCTCATGTTTTAAATTGCTATATTCCCTCCCCCTGAAAGAGTAGGCAGGCGTTGTGCCCCTCTCGGTGGCAGTTGTCAGCTTGCTCCCTCCCTATTTCCTTCGTGTCCTTGTGTTATATGTACTCAAACCAAATAATAATAATAATAATAATAATAATAATAATAATAATAATAATAATAATAATTTCGCCCGAAAGGAGAAGCATCGATTACGACAGCAAACTTGTGTTTGCTATCAATTTGCAGATGATGGACGGCACTCACAGCTATGGTGGCACCCAGCTCAAAAGCGCAAGGTGGCGTGTTCAGTTATACTAGCCGCGGAGGCTGCATTCCGACGAGGATGCAATGCAAAAATGACTCGTGTAATTAGATTTAGGAGCGCGTTAAAGAATCCCAAGGAGTTTAAATTAACCCTGAGCTCCCCACTGCGGCGTCTCTCATAATTAATATGTTGCTTTGGTACGTAAGGCATCATGGTTTGATTGTCTATTTTATAAGTTGAGTTTTGGTGGCCAAGTCGAAGAGGAACATACCTTAGGAGCTCTATTTCTCTTTATTTTGCATCAGTGCACCCTGCGCCAACAACAGAATCGTTGTCTGCTGTTCATAACTCTTTGAGAAAACACCAATCTCAGTTGAATATCCCTTCATAGAGCTTTGATTGCTGGTGCGCATGATTTGATTGGAAGCCGGCAGTATGACAGAGTGATCTGTTATCTTCGTCTGTGAATAATGAATGACTCTTATGTCCCTGCCCGTACGGAATACATGCAAGCTACGGGTCAAATTGTATGCAATAGCATGAAAATGGCCAATTATTGCCACATGTACAGTCGTTTGGGCAAAACTTACTATAGTAGCAGCTATACGAAGAAAGGATAGTAGTTTTATCGGACGTACAGACTTGTAAACATGCATGGGCACACTAACTAAATTAACAAGCATGGTGTCACGCGTACACAAGGAAACATGAACGCATGTCACTCGATGACCGCGGAAACTCACTGGTCAAAACGCTCTAGCGAGTAAGCGCGGCAGCAGTAGAGAGCCAATTGACCTTCGTCCCGCCGCTCGCATCAACGCGAACTAAGCCGCGAAAACAGAGTGCAGGGAGGAAGGACGCTGCCCCGCCGCAGACGACTTTCAAGACACAGCCGGGCGGGTGGGTGCGCGGCGGCTTTGTAGTCGGCCTCCCCCCTGCCTACCCTCCCGCCGAGGCCGTGCGGCACGGCGGGCGCGCGCGGTCGCTCCGTTGCAGTCGAGCAACCCCCCTCTTCACTCCCTACCCTTCCTCTTGAGTACACTCTACTCTGGAGCGTTGCACGCGACTGGAAGATGCGCGCTTCCTTCCCGCCTCCCGCCCTTACGTGTGCGAAACTGAGCCGCGATTGGCGGCTCATCCTCGCACGCGTTCACTCGCACATGGAGAAAATGGCTCGCGGCGACGATTTTATCGCCCGTGGACTTTATACGGAACCTCACGGCGACGTAGACAGGGACGGCAGAAATGCGCCTGAAGCGTCCATATAATTGCTATCACAATAAAAAAGCGTCGGTCAGTGGAACTCAAAACTCCAACCGGCCAGTGTAGTAACCAGATGATCTAACAATTAGGGCAGAAACGCACTTTTTATTTCTTTAGCACACGGGAAACCATGGGTAAAAAAAAAACACAAACAGGTATTGAACATCAACACATATTGAACAACTACTGAATAATCAGGAAAGTATCCGCATGCATTGAGATTCTTCCTCAAACCTTGCGACTTGCTCGTGAGCCGAACACACAATTCTCACATGGGCCCCAAACTCACAGAAAAAAAAATCTGTTACATTTTCGGCTTTCTGCATGCCTATCAAACATCCTGGTTCGCCACAGGCTATACAAGGTAATGAGTATTATGATATTGCAAGGAAAGTCACAGGGATTCTTAAATGGCAGAGAGCAAATTCTGTATGGTGCGTATGTGCACTTGTATGTAGAAGTGTGTCCATGTGTTTATTATGATGCTGTTTTTTATACTATGGTCCATACACAAAACGGATGACATGCAAAGAAGCAGGCCGTACATACCGTGCCAACGACTAGGGCTTTCGTATTGTTGTTGTTGTTGTTGCCTCAAAACACGACTTTTATTTATATCTTTACGGGGAAAAGGGAAGCACGAAAGATATTTGTCATCATCTTCTTCCGACTAATCTTTCACATCGTCTTCATGAGCCTGTCACGTGACCTCCGGTTACTGAAGCAACGACTCGGTGCTGGTTAGAAGGTGGTCGAATAGTACGGCTTAAGACGCGGGCCGTGCACTAACTCTGAGCGAGGCTAAACCACGGTGGGGTCAAGAAGGGTGATTTCGTACGTGACGTCGATTACTTGAAGCAAGATACGGTAAGGGCCAGAGCGGCGTAAAAGTAACTTCTCCGAGATGGCAACACGTTACGACGTTGAGGAAAGATGAACCAGGGCACTCGGTGTGTAGTGAGCGCCATGATGGCGGGCGTCCTGCAAGTCCACCACCAGTCAACGTCAAGCCATATGGCGCGCCTCTTGCGCCTTCAATATGGCTTAATAGGCGTAACCCGATGTGAAAATCATACTAGCAGGCAGAACGGTGTCTAAAGTAGCGTAGGATCGCGGCCAAACAAGAGGAAGAATGGAGAGGAACCTGCGGTAACCTGACGGGAAGAATTAGAGGTAAAGCTACTGAACGGGGATACAACGTCCCAATCGCTATGGTCAGCGGAGAACTAAATCGAAAGCATGTCAGTAAGCGTTCAGCTCAGACGCTTTGTTAGGGCCTTCGTTTGTGGATGGTGAGCACTAGCAAGTTTGTATTTATTCGCGCACGAGTGTGGAATATAATTCATAACTTTAGAAAGAAAATATGGAGCGGGCCTCGGTCGGTGAGGAGCTGTCGAGGGGCACCGTGATGAAGGATGACGTCCTCTAGGAGGAAGTTGGCAAGATCGGTTGGGCATCTTCTCGAAACAACCCGTGTCATTGCGTACAGGTTGGCCTAGTCTTCTACTACAGCAATATAGTATTTTCCTAAACAGACGTAAAACAAAGATCAACACCCACATGGAAGAATGGTTCTGATGGTACGTCAAGTGGTAGAAGGTGGTCAGCCGGGAGTGTGGTCAGCTTTGGTCGTCGTCGACAGAGGTCACAGGTGGCGCTATAAGATCAGACATCACGATAAAGACCAGACCAAGCAAAGCGCCGACGAACGTGGTCATAAGTCCGTGACACGCCATGGCGATCGACAGCGGACACATTATGAAGCTGGGCGAGAACAGTGACACGCAGGTGAGCAGGAACAACGAAGAGTCGGCCAGGGCCTGTATGCGGTTCAGTAAAGCGGTACAGTATGCCGTCTTGATGTTCAAACGTGCGAGGGGAAGGGGCAGGCGTCATTGAAGTGAGCCGTTGAATGAGCCTTGCTAGAAGGCGTCCCACCATTGTTCCGCTGCGATGCCGCACAAAGCAATGAGAGAGCACCCATAAGGATATTTCAGGGACGAAATCCAACACAGAGCGTGGTGATCAGTAATGACTATGAATTGCCAGACGGAAAAACAGGCGCAGAATTTTCCAACTGCCCAAACGAGAGCCGCACACACGCGTTCGGTAATAGGGTACTTGAGCTCATCAGGGTACAGAAGGCGGCTGGCACAGGCAATAACATGTTTTTGCCCTTTCTTCTGGGGCAAGATAACTCCAATACCGTAGCCACTGGCTTCCCTACGAACTTCTGTTGGAGCTTACACATCACTGAACACTGAACATCACTGGCGGGCACTGAAAGCACCCGCCACTCAGTGCCCCAAATGAAGGAGGCTTTTTGTTTGAGGAGCTGGGTGAGCGGCTGCGCAATGTACGCAAAATTTCGAACAAACGTACGGATGTAGAGGCAGAGGCCAAAGAAGCTACGAACGTCCATAGTACACGTGGTGGGCACGAGAAAGCCCTTCCCTGCCGCATTTTATCTTGATCAGGGCGCGTATCCGAAGCATCGTTGACATGTCCGAGCACAAAAATGTCACGACGATCGAAGTGCCATCTGGATGAGTTTAGTTTAGACTGTCGTGCTTCTTAATAAAGATATTACGTGCTTGGATTTTAGTAACAAGGGGAGGCAATTAGCTAGGGCTCGTAAATACGCGCAATTGCCGTGGAGTGTGCATGCAGCCATGATGTTTATCTGATAATGTCGCCCGCGTAAACACACTTTCCTGTGTTGTTGCAAGTAGAGAAATTTAAAGGCTGTTGTTTCACTGCAAGGTTCGTTCTCAAAACGTAAAGCGCTACAATATTTTGCTAATTCACTGAAGCTTTGTTGAAGCACAAAACTCCATTCTCTTTCGGACTCCTTCTTCTTATCCGAACGGTTAATTCCTTGCCTATAAGCTAATGAAAGAATAGCCCAGTAAATGGTCAAATCACTATGTACGAATAAAGCTCGGCCTATTGTTAGTGCTTATGCATCTCTGGTAACTACAAGGGTCATGCATGTTCAGAAACAGTGATTATTGCTACAATCAGAGAAAACCACCGAAGCTTTCTTCAATAACAACGAAAACAACAATATCCAAATATTTTCCCATATATCAACAGGTGTTACGCGCTATCTGCTTTCGCAAAAAAAATATTTAAAAAATTGCGGCAGAACCCATCGTTCGATGACTGTCGACGGTAAAGCGTTAGCGGTGAATGAATTTCGCAGCGAAACGTACTACCACCGTCGGTACGAGTTATGTATAAGGCGTGTAATGCAGTGGGACTCGTGTTTTGCGCTTCACTAAGAATGCTCGGTGCCATCTAGCCGCGAAGCTAGCGCGTGGTCTCCAAAATGCATGGTGCGCCGGAGCCTAGCGAACGCTTAGAAACGAGTCACGCGGCACGCGGACTCCTAACTCGCGCTTCTTTCTCGAGACGCTGCGCCATCTCGTGGCATTGCCGAGAAGTCCGCGCGTGGCCTCCGAGACGAGAAACGTGGCCCGCTTCTCGTCCTTGTCACGTGATATGCTTTCGAACTCAGAATTATTCCCTGGTTTTCCCCGGACACTCAGTAGCACACACTCAGTGACCCAAGTTAGCGAGAGCTTCATTTATGAGCGGCGTATACCAAGTGCATTCATGGCTCAGCTCGCTAGAGCGTTGGCGTGAAAGGCGTTAACTCGAAAGCGGCATATATGCAGTGCATTTGCAGAGCCACCCGCAAATGCATCGGGTTGCAGTCCTTGAGGAATACTTACGATGTGGGTTCAATTTTGTCTAGCATCGCAGAAATTTAAAGGAACTTTTTCGTCATTGAAGAGCGACAGATTCCCAGTGGCACACACCTAGCTGCCAAAGCTGGTATTCAGAGAGGTTGATTGAAGAGCAGCACACACCTACTGGCACATTCCGAGTAACTAAACTTGGCAATAAATATGTTCATTGGAGACCAGCACAGAGAGAGTGGCACATACGAGCTAGTGGCTCCAAATCGGCGTCATAGAGTTTCAACAGCGTTACCTACCCAGTCCTGCGCCTACAGTGAGCGATGTCGGTGTATTAGAGATGAGTTGAAAATTGGTACGTATGCACACATAGCCACAGACGAAGCAAGCCAAGTAGGTCGAAGGGTCGGTTTTGAACTCTTACCTCAGCATGGCAGTTGGATGAGCTACCCATTGAACCTCCTACTTTCCAATGACCCAGGTAAGCGGGAACGTGGTTAGATACCAGCATCGATACAAAGATAGATAGCAAAATCGATAGGTAGATAGATAGATGGATAGATAGATAGACCCCAGAAAGTGCGTGAAGTAGCCAAAGAATCCTAATGCAATAAAAGTATTTGCGCCCAGTCGGGTATGGCTTTATCGGAGGACGCACATGAGCCGACGATGAAAAATAAGGCTGAGCATAAGTTATTAACAGCACTGCAGCTATGTGCATTTCGTTGAAAGCGTTTTATCACCGGACATTAACGTTTACCTCTAAAGTGACAACAGCGTTTTCCTGCATTAGCTCAGCAGGACGACGCTGTCCGAAAGTGAAAATGAGAAGGCGCCTAATGGCGACGTGGTCAAGTGTTAAATGTTCAGAGCACCCGCACCATGGCGCTGTATATGGTCCATAATGATATATTCCAGCAAATATCGGGCCCTTCCACTCTCCTTTTCCCGTTCGCGCGGCGTAGGTGAATAGGGGTCTACAGCTCGCTCTCACGGCTGGTAGGACGTCTTGGTGGGCGCTTAGTCATCGGCGCCAAGGAAGACCCACTAACGCTTCTGTTTGTAAAATGAGTGCTGTTTACGGATCTATATTGAATGACGCATGAAATAAAGCGATTAATCTTGAATCTAAATGCTCCATGCAGAAAGGTTTCCACTCTACACCTCGCCGATCTGTCACCGAACTGTCGCTGATCTTACACTGATGAACCTGGGTCTATCCCGACCCGTGAAATCAGCATATCCACTGTTCATACCTTGCACTCAGGAGCAGCCACCGAAGGGGATGCTCGTCAAAACCACCGGCCTGGCGGCCAACTATGACTGCATTAAAAGCGTTGACGAGGCGCCTTGAGCATTTTGTATCTTTGGCCACCGGGGCACAAAAACCAGTGGTGTCTTCAAATGGGTGATTGGGAAAGTTGCGGAGGGTATTTCCTAAGCACGAGTGCCGCCTCAGCGCGCCTTGTGCCGACTGCGTGGACGTGGTAGGTGCAGAAGACCCTACTATTCTTTAATGAGGTCGGTGCACTTTAGAGATACCTAGGACGTGACATTATATATGTTCTGCAATTTATGTGAGCATTTATTTTTATTACGCGTTAAAGAGTTGCGGTTTCTGCCACTATTTTGGCGGTTACCAAAAAACAGCTGTATAAGCCAGCCAATTCGCTGGTACTGTCATTTGATGCAAAACACCATTTGTATATATATCCGAAACTTATTTCACGAGATACAGACCGACCCAGCGGCACATGCCAACTTTTCGAAACGCAGGAGGCTCGGAAGAGGCAGCTTGGCTTTAAGATGCTTTGGGGGTACAAGTGGACGTTGTCTACAAGTTGCGCTGCTCAATATAGTATAGTATTATTTATACTGGTACGCAAGTGGAGTTTTATAAAAGAACAAATAAAATATCATCACTTACTGTCGTTATTCATTGTCATTTCATTTGAAGATGAGCTTTCGGAGTGCCGTGTGAATAACCATTCATTGCCTTCAGTGAACCTGTGTGAGGAACGACTGTCAACATCAGTCAGTACTAATATAAAGCGTTAAAACTTACCGTGTACTTCCATTCATATACGATGCATTGATGTAAATTTCAGAATATGTCATGTTGACTTTGTCTTCCTTTTGACACTTTGGAGCAGCAGTCTGATTAGAGTAATATACCCACAGGGTCTCTGTGGCGTTCCAAAACTGTAATAATTATAGAATAAAACAACAACTTAATGCATTCAAGTGATGCAGAAATGTTCAGTGTGGTTTTCTAAGCCCAAACACGTGTTGAAGACGGTACTGCCCAAAGTTAATATTATGCGTACAGCACGTACTGCTTATCGCATACGGAGGCGCCGTCATTTCAATGGTGGCAATAAGAATTCCAGCTCATTGAGAAACATCGTTCGTCAAATCAAATTTTCTTCATGCGCAATAATAGATAATTCAAGTATCCAGTAATGAAATTGTACGAAAAAATGTCGTTGTTGCCTTCCTTATGATTTGTTATTTTTTGTTATTGCCGAACCCCAATTAGTCATTACTGAGCCAAGGCACAACGTGAATGATAAATTACATAGATGATTTGTTCAAAGTATTTTGGTGTAAAAGGTACGCACCATTACTGAATATTTTCACGAATTAGTTATTATTCCAAGGCACAACGTGAATGATAAATTACATAGATGATTTCTTCACAGTATTTTAGTGTGAAAGGTACGCACCATTACTGATTATTATCACCAAGTAGTCATTATTGAGCCAAGGCACAACGTGAATGACAAATTACATAGATGATTTCTTTAAAGTATTTTGGTGTAAAAGGTATGCACCATTACTGAATATTATTACCAATGCATTCGAGAAAGCGTAAAAAAATGAAAACTTTGCATCGTATGAGCATTGTACTAAAATCCCTTCTTTAATTGGGCAAAGAGAAACCTCCGCGACAGAATGCGATCAATTAAACCAACACGTTGCCCTAGGAGAATATTATCCGATTGATAGCACACAATAAATCATATCACAATCGAGGCGAGATCAGTACTGTGCCCACAATTGTATTTTTATCTTGGGCTGTGCGTGAGATTAGTGTAATTCAAAAATGGAAAATGAGACACAAAACACCTTTCTTCTATATCTTTTCGTTTTGAGAATCAGAATAATAATTTATTAATAAAGGTTGGGACATATTACACGTCTTTAGTATGCCGATGGAGGTCCCATAGTCAAAGACGGTATCGGGATCTCCTCTTGCAAGCGTTTGCGAGTCATTGCTGTTTATCAAGAATATTTAATGAATATTCGATGTTCTAGCATATTTGATCTGAGCGCTGGACCAACTAAGGGAATAGAAAAATATTCAATTCCTTCTTAGACATTTTTTATATTTGCACGCCCCAGGTAAACTACGGTGTCCAGGTGTGATATGACTGACCCCAAAACCAGTATTGATAAGATACAATCAGGAAAAACCTTCAAAGGCGCTAAAATTTTCGTTGCGTATGAAGGTTGGAAAGGTTAAGTGTTCGCATAGGAGTCATCCACATTTCTCCAAGATGAGTCACTGCAGAGCGTCATGTTCTGCTTCAAAAAATTACGGCTCCGTCTTATTTTCTTCAGAGTGATTAGCTGTGATATTCTTTCATATGCATTGAAACTTTTATCTAGCACCTGCAACATGGTTCTTCTACAAAATTATAAAACTTAATTTCGTGTCTAATGCTTCCTAATTTCACCTGACGAACCTATCAAAATTCGTCTTGAACATGTGGGGGTGCGAGCTCATTGGCAACTGCAGAAAGAAAAACACCTTTGAAGTCCTGAATTTCGAAAACGTCTACCAAATTGACGAAGTTTTTCTGTTAGAATTATTAGATGTGAAGCAGCTTATGATCGGGGCTATGTCCCTCCTTCCCTCCGCCGTGCGGCGTCCACTTCCGGAAGCCAGAAGGCCGTTTCCTGTTCCGCTTCTGGTTCCACTTCCGGTTCCGCTTCCGGTTCCGGAAGCCAGCTTCCGGCTTCCGGAGAACGCTTCCGGCGTTTTGCCCGAATGATCCCCCGGTGCTTCGCCCACTCATCATCATTCACTTGGTCCTCTCATTCTCCTCCCGCAAAGCTGCGATGAGTGCCACCGACAGCGCCAGTGTCATCGCCGTGGACAGCGCCACGGAGAAGAGGGCTCGAGCCGCTTCCACGAAACGGCAGCGGCGACAGGCCGATCTGAAATCTAATGGGAACTTGAGTCGACCCGATGGCTGCTTCGCACACTACTCAGGGTTCCCATACGGGAAGATGGTGTAATTTTTTATTCATTTGTTTATTGTAATAATTTACCTAGATTGTCCCAAAGTTCCATATAATAATGTAAATATTTAGGTGCAAATACAATGCAGCAATGCCCTTAATTAACATGCCACGCACAATAAAAAACTTTTCGGCCCACATTTCCATGCCATTTTCGCAGGAACGTACTAGCAAAAATGTGTGACTCAAAGTGAAATAAGCCAGTTTGGCGTTTGATTACGAGCATTTTCCAATTTTGTTTTGTTTATTATACCCGAATAAGCTTTTCAATTTTACGCCTGTCTCCTACTCGGCATGTTTTTGTGCTACCACATCACCGCCATGCTCCGTGACTGATCCTGTTTTACACAGTCGGCGGGCAGCTTGGTACTGTAACGCAACCTTCCCCACTGCGTGAGGGCTGAACTGTCTTTCCCAGTCCACTTACTGTTGTATGACTTCTCTTTGTGCTGTATTTTTGTCCTACAGTGTCCCGCATTTTTAGATATATCGCTCGAGAACACTGTAATACGGTCCTCAAGGCGCTTCAGACGACTCTTGTACAGACGACTCACAGACTTGCACAGGCACAGGAGAGTGCTTAGTGCACTTGAGAGTACTTCGGCCGGTCTACCTGATTTTCGCCACTTAAAGGCGCTAAAATGACGCGTGACGGATGCTCGCACGATATAGCTAAAAATGCGGGAGGCTTACGTCTGAAAATTTGTAAGGAGCAGAGAGGTCGACGGATAGTCTTGAGTTCACTTTTTTATCTAGTTGCTTGCAGGAATGCGCTTTTTTTAACAGCGTAGCTGCTTAAGCTCGAGGTTAAGCTACAAATTGTTTGCAGAAGCTCCACCGAGCTATGACGTCACTGTATTGCCTAGCAACATCTTGGCAGAGCTCCACCTGGCTCGCGCTGCGCCTAGCTCAGGCGTCACTATGCGTCGCCTATAGAACGACCTGGCATGTCTGCGCGTGGCCGCGCCACTCTGCACCACCGCTTCCCATACATCGCCGAGCTTCCACAGCTGTGAAAGCGGAGAAAAAGAAGCTATGACGTCACTGCGCGCCGCTTCGCTCTCGGTCTTCGTATAAAGCTCCGTGACCCCGCGACATCAGAACATTGCCTAGTGTCTATGCGCCGAGCACATCGTTTGTGCCACCTAACAACAAGGGTCGGCCGAAGAAGTATACGTAACCCCCAAGGAAGAAGAGACTCAACGGGAAGCCCGTCGCACAGCTGCTCGTGAACGAATGCAACGGCTGCGGTCAAGGCCGGAATACCGTGATGGTGAAACTTCATCAAAATGACAGCGAAGAGTGGAAGATACCGAGTACCTCGCCCTTTGCAGAGAACGCTCTTGTCTGAGTGATCGCAAGTGCCGAGAAAGAGATCCAGGCTACTGTGTCATGCGTAACTTCCAGCGTCAAACCTACAAGTCCATGAGTGGCGCGAAGGGGCGATTTCAGCGAGAGTTCTTAAACGTCGAGTTTGGTCATGGCTCCCGCGTCTGCGATCGGCTGTAGTTTGACGTCAACCTGTTTACTCTGCACTCGGTTCGAGACCTTGAAAAGCGCCATGCTGCCGTGCAAGTGTTGCGCGAAGCTTTTCCCGCTGCAAACAACCCCGGAGAGATGAAGGTTTGCAAAAATCCTTGGCATGACATAGCAATAAATAGCAGAACTTGGTAAAATTTTGGCGCACCACGGCAAACATGGTAAAAATTGGCGGACCCCCAGCTACGCTGTTTCTTCATCCTTGCACCAATAGTGCAAGCTACCCCCATTTTTTTTGTCAGGAGAAGCTTGTATTACGTTACAGATTTCGGTGGCGACGTAGTAAAAAATATGAGCCAGGAACAAGAAATAAAGAAAGGAAGGAAGGAAATAAAGGAAGGAAGGACGAGCAAGTGCAGGGAAAGATGCGCCGGCGCTAGATCACGTGATGCGCTCGACCATTCAGGGTCATTTGGGGGGTCGCGGGGAGGGAAAAGGAAGGAAAAGGGGTTTGCAGGCGCTCTCCCAGGCTTCCCTCGCCTCAGATCAGTTTCGGGGCCCGGATAGGAAGACAGGTGCGTTCCGCCGAGAAGCAGACTGTGTTTGAGCAACGATGCCGTGAACTCGTTCGGGAAAGGGGTCGTCGTCGACGCGCCGGGCCAGGCGAAACATCCGCGAAGAGCCGCGAACCCTGAGTTGCGGGGCGCAATGTTTTGGTCAAACGTCAGCGAACAGCCGCCGACGCTGAGGTTAGGGCAAACGAAGGGGAACGTCTGCGACAGTGTCGTCTTGCCACAAATTTGGCTTACATCAATTTCCTCGACAGGGGAAGAGCTCTGAATTTTTTGACGTAAGTGTTGTCATCCTTGTGAAATTGCATGAGTTGATGTTGCAAAATCAATACGTCACTAGCATTAACTATTGTCGTGTATATTAACCATTCATCAAAATAATGTCGTATTTTAGAAACATTCTAGCGATATATAGTTACCATAAATCTCAAGATGTCAATACGCAAATACTGACCACTGTGACACACTCGAAATTACATGAGAGTGAATAGATAGCTGAACAGCTCCGCTGTTAAAAAGCACACGGCGCTGTGTTAATCTGCAAGAGAAGCTGCTTCCGGCCATGTTGAAGCTACTGGCGCCTCGGAAAATGAGGAAGGCGAACACACAAAATGTTTTCGTTAGCGTTTTGTCGCCTGCCATAGACGCCTGTGACGTCCAAAGTGCCCACAGTGTCCGTCGTTGCGCAACGATACGCAGATGTGGCGTGGTAATGATAATAATAATAATAATATAATAATATAAAAAATCACAGCATATCCACGGGGTGAATGATGATGAGTGGGCGAAGCTCCGGAGGGAATCATCGGATCTCCCGCTTAAGGGGACGCTAGCACAAACGCGTTAGAAACGTGCAGTACTCTCTAGTAAGGGGGAGCGGCCACAGCGTCTTACGCAGCTATTTACACATGCCGGAACGCGCACCGCGTTTGCCGACGCCATCACATGACTGCTGAGAGAGTATACCCCCCGTATTCATAAACGCTCCTCGACTTGAACTTGACTTGCCACCGCCTTGGGCAGCGCCTTCGAAACGCGTTGAAGGTAAGGCGGAGAGGCCACAGCGTCTTACACCAGCTTCTTACACGTGCCGTAACGCGCTAGCACAAACGCGTTAGAAACGCGCTAGAAACGCGGCCTTTCGTTAATGTTGGGTATTTATTGCCATCGTGGTGCGTGTGTCAGTGTATCCTTTTGCCTCTCTTTTAGAGAACTCTTACCGTAATAATTGTACTGTGAAGTGTTTGTTTTGTGCTTGTAGACGCGGCTGACTGTTTTGGCCGCTATGGAAATATCTTACGTATTCGTAATAAATACCATGAAAAAAAAGCGCTTCGTGGCGTAGTGGTTAGCGCCACGCGTTCGGAAGCGAGGGGTCCCTAGTTCGATTCCGCGCTACGGACACAACTTTCGGAATTTGTTTTTTCATAAAGCGCCGCAAGCGTTCTCCGGAAGCTGGCTTCCGGAACCGGAAGCGGAACCGGAAGTGGAACCGGAAGCGGAAGTCGGCTTCCGGTTATACTATACGTATACATATATATGTATATATGGGTATACGTACATATACGGACACACAACGTCATCTATTGAGCAATTCATAAAACTAGACGTAGCTACCTACTACGACGGGGACGAACGGGTGCCGCTATAAGGAGCTTCGCCCCTCATAATAATATACGAATTATATGGTCCTTGTGCAAATACCTGCGTTCCCACACCTCGCAGCCTATAAGTGGCTCTGCTGAACGCCGTTTGTGAGACGGAGATACTACACCGAACGCGTTTCTTTTTTTTTCAGAGCGAAACGCTGCACATGTGGGAGCCCCTAAACAGCTGTATGACCAGGCCGTCTGTGAGAACAGATGCTTCGGCACTGTAACTATGGCCCGCCTTTACTTGAATGTTGGGGCTTCGCTTGATTTGCAGTAGACATTTTCGCAGCAGTTCATAGAGGTTAGCTTAGCCCTCAAGGGGGGAAAACGTCCTTCCGAAAATGCTCACCCAGGCCGCGTCGTCTGCTCGGCGTCCAGTTGGCGTTTACTCGTCACCCGCATCACGTACCGTAAAGAGCGGAGTAGAAGCTAACAATGGAAAGAACAATTAGGCTTTTAAAGCGTTCCGCATCCTCAACGGATCATTAACGGTAAGGCTGTGGTGCCATCTGCTAGGTTAAACTCATGCCCCTTTTATTGCGATAGCCATTATATGTACACTCCAAAGTGTATTTCTGCCGTCGCCGTCGCCGTGAGGTTCAGTGTGACGTCAATGGCGATGAAATCATCGCCGCGCGCCGTATGCTGTATGGGCAAGTAAAAGGACGCGAGGGACGCGCGCTTTCACGGGTAGCGAACGCACGGCGACGAGCAAACGCGCGTTCTGCACCATGCTCCTCGAAGGGCTGCAGAATTAGACGTCTCTTTCCTCCTTTACAATAACCATATATATATATATATATATATATATATATATATATATATATATATATATATATATATATATATATATATATAAAGAGAGAGAGAGCAAATGCGCCTTCTTCCGTCGCGCGAAAGGCCGTGGGGGGAAGGGAGGGAGGGAGCGGAGGCGACGTTTGGCAGCGGCACCAAATGCCTGATTAAATAAAAAAAGTTGTCGCAGTTTCACCCGAAAGGCGAAGCATCAATTGCGATAGCAACTTAGTAGAGAGCTATACGGAGTAAGGAGAGTAGTTTTATCCGCTGTACAAACTTGGACATGCAGCAGCACCGGCAACACACAGCACTGTTGTCGACGCCGTCGGCGTTTTGCCCGCGTTCGCACAAAATGCGTGCGGCGTTGGTGACTGTTGCCGGAGCCTCTGATATAGATAGGCACTTGGTGCCGCAACTAAACGTCGCCTCCTTTCCCTGCCCCCCCCCCCCCCCCCTTCACGGCCTTTCGTGCGTCAGAAGAAGGCGCGTTTGCTCTACATATATGGTGATTGTAAAGGAGGAAAGAGACGCCTACTGCTGCAGCCCTTAAGGGAGCACGGCACAGAACGCGCGTTTGTTCTCCGCCGTGCGTTCACTCCCCGTGAAAGCGCGCGTCCCTCGCGCCCTTTCACTCGCACATACAGCGTTCGGCGGCGCGCGGCGCTTGGCGCTGAGCCGTGCTCCCTCAAGGGCTGCAGAAGATAGCGCCAACCTTTCCCTTTCCCTCAAGAACCACTTACCACCGCGCGGCGACGATTTCATCTCCATTGACGTCATACGGAACCTCACGGCGACGGCGACGGCGACGGCGACGGCAACGGCGACGGCGACGCCGACGGCAGAAATCTGCTTTGGAGTGTCCATATAATTGCTATCGCAATAAAAAACACCGCATATCCACGGGGTGAATGATGATGAGTGGGCGAAGCTCCGGAGGGAATCATCGGTAAACCGTGAATCTTCCGTGTAATTCGCCCAGTCTTGCCGCACTAAATCGAACGATTGACTTCCACCAATGACACGCGCCATATGTGACGTCATTCCTATTTTATAACAGCGCCCTTCATTATAATAGCACCATCTCCCGCTTAAGGAGACGCTAGCACAAACGCGTTAGTGGTAAGTGGTAAGTGGTTCTTGAGGGAAAGGGAAAGGTTGGCGCTATCTTCTGCAGCCCTTGAGGGAGCACGGCTCAGCGCCAACGGGGAGGGGTAAACGCGTTAGAAACATGCAGTACTCTCTAGTAAGGGGGAGAGGCCACAGCGTCTTACGCCAGCTTCTTACACGGGCCGTAACGCGCTAGCACAAACGCGTTAGAAACGCGCCAACGCCTCCTAAAGGAGGCGTTGAACGCGCAGTCTTTCTTTAATGTTGGGTATTTATTGCCATCGTGGTGCGCGTGTCCATGTGCCCTTCGTGGCGTCGTGGTTAGCGCCGCGCGTTCGGAAGCGAGGGGTCATTGGTTCGATTCTGCGCTACGGACACAACGTTCGGAATTTTAGGGGCGAAGCTCCTTAAAGCGGCACCCGTTCGTCCCTCGTCGTAGTAGTAGTGTGTAACCAGTCTGAGAAAAATGAGAAAAAAAAAATTCCGAAGTTGTGTCCGTAGCGCGGAGTCGAACCAGGGACCCCACGCTTACGAGCGCGCGGCGTTAGACCACTACGCCACGAAGCACACGTAGACACAAGCACCACGATGGCAATAAATACCCAACATTAACGAAAGGCCGCGTTTCTAACGCGTGTGTGCTAGCGCGTTACGGCCCGTGTAAGAAGCTGGTGTAAGACGCTGTGGCCTCTCCGCCTTACCTTCAACGCGTTTCGAACGCGCTGCCCAAGGCGGTGGCAAGTCAAGTGGTAAGTGGTTCTTGAGGGAAAGGGAAAGGTTGGCGCTATCTTCTGCAGCCCTTGAGGGAGCACGGCTCAGCGCCAACGGGGAGGGGTAAGTGGGAGCGAAAGAAGGGATAGAGTGGAGACGCCATGGCTGGGCGAAGCAAAACCGGCAGGCATAGGCGGCACGTATCAGGCCGAGATGGAAGGCCTTGGTGTGCTGCAGAGTCTGCAGGGGTGTTGTGCCAGGCCGGTCAGGCCCGGGGTGGAGTGGGAGGCCGTGAGGCCTTCCCGCTTGTAGAAATGTCCTTAGAGGCGTGCGGAGAGCCCTGACGAGTCAAGGAACTCCACGACGCCTCGAAGTGCAGAAAGGTGGTGTCGGCCGGGGAAGAGGAGATCTTCCTCCTTGCCACAGGGGAGGCCCAGGCGGCGGAACTCCTGCAGGAGTGGGCCCCGCTGCTGGAGGTACGCCGGGCAGGCCAGCAGGAGATGTTCGATCGTCTCCGGCTCCCCGCAGGAGCTGCAGGCCGGGGACGTCGCTCGTCCCAGTCGGTAGCTGCGTGCTGCCGTCCAGCTGCAGCCGATGCGGAGCCGGAGAAGGAGCGAGGTCTCCCTGCGAGCCAGGCCTCGCTGGGGGAGTGGTCGTGGGGGGCATCCCAGTGCCACCCGTTTGTCTGGGTGGTGGGTCGCCAGGTGTCGCCGCAGCCTCAGTCCTGTGAAGTCGCCCTCCGTCACGGCCCGACTGAGGGGCACAGTGGAGTGGTGGGCGTCCTTCGCCAGGGTGTCGGCTGCCTCGTTGCCCGGGATCCCTACGTGGGCGGGGATCCAGTGCAGGGACACCGGGTGGCCTGCGTCCTGCAGCGCTGTCAGCCGGGTAGACAGCAGTGCGACTCCAAGGCTGGCGCTTTCTGGCCTCTGCAGGCCGAGGAGGGCTGCCCTGGAGTCGCAGAGGATGGCCGCTGGTACCCCAGGAAGCTCCTCAGAGAGTAGGTCGACGGCCAGGTGGAGGCCTGCCACCTCCGCTGCAGTCGAGCTGGCGTGTCTGGGCAGTCGACACTGCCTGCTCTTCTGCAGGGCTGGTGCCGTGCAGGCCGCCGTGGCAGAGCCGGTGTCCGGTACCACCGAACCGTCGACGTACACCAGGAGGTGGTCTCCGAGGGTCTCGTCCAGGAGGCAGGCGGCCGTCTGCTGCAGGGCGCAAGCGGGTGAGCGCCTCTTCGAAATCCCGGGCAGCTCCGTGGCGATGGGGACAGGAGGCCTCTGCGGTGGGGGCAGCTGTACCGCATTCGGCGGTGGGTTGCCAACCACCTCCTCGTAGAGGCGGCACAGCTGACCCATCCTTGAGGAAGGCCGGGACTGGAGGCGACGCAGCAGGCCTCTGCCATCAGGAGCATGGTGGAGGCGGTCGACGTGCCTCAGCCCCTGCTGCAGGAAGAGGAGCGACAGGGGCCATGCTCCAGCCTCCGCAAGGGTAGCGGCAATCTGGGAGCTCCGGGGGACGCCCAGGCAGAGTCGGATGGCCGCCCGGTGCTGCAGCTCCAACTTTTCGAGGCGGCGTGGCGGCAGCGCCACCAGCGGGAGGGCGTACCGCAGGCGTGATGTGGGGCAAGTCAAGTCGATGATGATAAGTGGTTCTTGAGGGAAAGGGAAAGGTTGGCGCTATCTTCAAGTCGAGGAGCGTTTATGAATACGGGGGGTATACTCTCTCAGCAGTCATGTGATGGCGTCGGCAAACGCGGTGCACGTTCCGGCATGTGTAAATGGCTGCGTAAGACGCTGTGGCCGCTCCCCCTTACTAGAGAGTACTGCACGTCTCTAACGCGTTTGTGCTAGCGTCCCCTTAAGCGGGAGATCCGATGATTCCCTCCGGAGCTTCGCCCACTCATCATCATTCACCCCGTGGATATGCTGTGATTTTTTTTTTCATAAAATTAGACGTGGCTACCTACTACGACGACTACTACTACTACTACAGAGGAGGGACAGACCCACACCCTAAGGAGCTTCGCCCCTAAAATGTGGCGAGACGAAAAGGGGGTAGACTTCCGACGGTGGTCGACGAGTGTCCCGTTCTGATGTCGTGGAAAACCTCCGAGCTGCCCCCAAAGGCACCGGCAACAGACACCAACGCCGCGCGCGTTCCGTGCGAACACGGGCAAAACGCCGACGGCGTCGACAACAGTTCTGCGCGTTGCTGGTGCTGCTGCATGTCTAAGTTTATACAGCGGGTAAAACTAGTATCCTTACTCTGTATAGCTCTCTACTAATTTGCTATCGCAATTGATGCTTCGCCTTTCGGGTGAAATTGCGACAAATTTTCAACTAATTAACATACATTCCCTAATTAACTTCCTAATTAGTTACTTTACGTCACATATTGCAATTTACTAATAATAGCCGGTGAGCTTGAAATATGTATGCACCTGAAATGAATCTCCAGGATGACAACAGTTTTGAGATATCTTTTGTGGACGACTAACGAACTGACAGCCGCCTTAAACAGCTCTGCAGTTAAAAACCAAATGGCATAGCACATACGTAAACGGCGAGAGGAGAGATATAAATAAGCGCACACAAAACGCATCATTGTCAGTCGTTCATCAAGGTTGGTTGAACCTGGGAACTTAACCCCCTCGTCATTTTTGGTCTGGTGACCGTGTAAGTCAGCTTTC
This sequence comes from Dermacentor silvarum, assembly GCF_013339745.2. Classification (NCBI taxonomy): domain Eukaryota; kingdom Metazoa; phylum Arthropoda; class Arachnida; order Ixodida; family Ixodidae; genus Dermacentor; species Dermacentor silvarum. The sequence goes on from NC_051160.1 coordinate 75,387,510, forward strand.
AGGACCAGCTGCTTCGAAAGCAGCCGTTGGTCCTACCGTGCAAACTCGGCGTCGAGGAATCATTTATACGTATTGCGTTGAAGACAATGACGAAGTTTTCAAGTCTGCCTAGTCTTATAGTCTTATCTTGCATTAAGTCATGGTGCTTCCGTTTAGAAGTGGTTCTTCGCGAAATACACATAGTCGGCTACAACAAACAACAAGCTCCGCGGCATTCTAAGTTGTTGGCTGAGAAGTATTGATCTTTATTATCATGGGTTTTGTCAGAAAGGACACCGTGCCGGCATATCCCACTACATTACTCGAGTGACCAGTAGTCTTTGTGTCTCTCGTGCAGCATGAATAGAGATAAGAGATCGGGAGCTGACGACAAGAATGCTGCTTACTCAGAAACTTAGTACCTACATTGGAATGTTTCAATAAGCCAAACCCGAGGAATTATCAGGAGTATCTCAGCAGTCGTATAATCTGTAGGCAATCAGTCACTGGAAGCCACTATCTTCTTACAAAAACAGATATAGCTTTGATCTTTTGGCTGCGAGGCTACATTGTGCGATGGGGCAAAGTCAAGGTGCCTGTTGTGTGCTAGATGATTGTAGTAGTGCTAGATAATTGCAATCGTTTCCGATGTACATATGCACCGTGGAACTCCAAGACAAACCCTGAGTAACAGGGCAGGAGCACGTTCGGTGCACGCATGTTACTTCTGCAGGTATTTGCCAGAGGAGATAAGCTGTATCATAGATAACCGAAAAACAGTGCCAGGCTGTGTGGAAGATTTGTGTAGGTATCCTAGTTGTTAGCGAAGGATAACCGTTTGCACAAATTGTCATCATGGACACAAATTGCCAGCTCAACGACATTTTCACCGGAACAATGCAGACGTCAAAAATTCGCAATAGCATTCGCTTAACTGGACAGTGCATGCGTGTATGTGCGTATACACACATACACGCATGCAATTCATGTTTGTGCGTCAGCGTCTTGGCTGGACGTGCTGACAAATAGCACGAAGTAGCTTGAGCCGAACCTCAAGTTTCAAATGCATTGGAGACAACGTGAGTGGCCCGTGTTGCTCTACGCTGTCTGCCTAATTGCTTGCAGTATGTCAAGTGAGCGACAATTCGAGATTTTCTTCTTTATGATGTATTTTCTCAGATTTCGGAATCTGCTCTCTAGAATGGGGTAAAGTTCACAGTGTGTGATTTCTCGCAAGGTCAGCTTGATTCACACCCGTATATGTGAGCGATGTGTGTTGAGGATAGACAATTAAAACATTTGGTCAACATGAAGCTCGACTGTTTGCGAATGCCACAATCACCTGGTATCACATACACCGGTATGCTAAGCCAGATATTCCACAAGCAGTGTGAAGCAGTTTTTTTTTAAATATTTATAGTGTAGTAAGAAAAGCCACATTCACTTGGTACCAAATACACTGGTATGCAAAGCCAGGTATTCCTACAGCAGTGTGAAGCATTTTTTAACATATTTATAATGTATTTAAGAAAAGCCACATTCACTTGCTCCCAAATACACTGGTATGCAAAGCCAAGTATTCCTACAGCAGTGTGAAGCGTGTCTTTTTTAAATATTTATAGTCTATGTAAGAAATATAACAATAATAAAACATTAATTCTGCAGCACAAACAAATGCTGGATGAACATCAGCTCGAAGGCACAAAACATTTTAAAATGTGGCTAAAAAAGCAGGACAATCCTAAAATCGTTTTCAGCGATATTATTTTTTCCAAATTAGGCCATAATAGGGCACGCAAGTTCACCGGTGCGTCAATAGGGAAACTACATTGGGCGTATCAGACTGAATACTACCACTGCAATGTTTGTTGTAGAACTGCGTAGGATGCTGATTGTTTTCGGTACACGCCTTCTAAATTCTTACGGCGGGGGCATAGGCTTTTATTGTATTTATTTTTGCCTCACAATATTGAACATTACTGGTGCAGCTGACCTTCACAGAATTCAGGAAGTTGTCATATTCAACAACTTATTAAGTGCACCTAAAGCTATATCCTTTAAAATCAAAGCAACAACAGTTTAGTAAAGCTGGTTTTATATAGCATATAAGGTGTCATATGGAGGCAACCAGTAGGTAAGCTCTCCCAAGTGACAAAGGACGTAATAGAATTCGCTGAACTGTGAAAGCTGATCAACAAGAAGAAAGTAAGGGATATTTGAAATTTTAACTTGGGAAGATTGAAGCAGCCGTAAAATATGGACGCAGACAGAAATCAGTAATAAGAAAACTTCGTATAAGACAACGCAAGATGTATGCACTGAAACATAAGCAGGGCAATATCATCAGCAATTTCGATGACGTAGTAAAAGCAGCGGAAGTGCGGGAGCTAACCATCGAGCGGGGCGGTTAGCACGCGCACTTCTTTCTTCTTGCGCCTCTGCGCTTGCCCTATTCCCACTACTACAGGTGACAATATTATACTGATTTGTACAGTACCCAGAGCAGCCAAGCTACTTTCATTCGAAGAATTGGTGACCAAGATACAGAGACTCCTTATATAACTAGCGATGAAGTTAGATGGGCATTGCAAGACGTGACCCTGGCAAAAGCTGATAGAGAAGATGGAATGACAGTCAATTTAATCAAATATGGAGGACATATCATGCTCGAAAAGCTTGCGGCCCTTGATACACAATGCCTCACAACTTCAAGCATATCAGAAAATTAGAAGAATGCCAATTATATAATAAGCCATAAGAAGGGAGACGTTTGAGAATTGAAAAATAATAGCCCGATTAGCTTAGTTTCAGTATTGTATATTTACCAAGATAACTTACAACAGCATTAGGGCAACACTGACTTCGATCAACCAAGAGAACAGGTTGGCTTCAGGAAAGGAGATTCTACAACCGATTACATGCATTTAATCAATCATGTAATCGAGAAATCTGCCTAGTAAAATAAACCTCTCTATATGGCTTTCAAAGATTGTGAAACTGCATTTGATTCATAGAGATACCAGGAGTCATAGCGAAGTAGAGGAGGCATACGTGAATATCTTAGGAAATATCTACAAAGATTCCACAGCTAAATTGGTTCTCCACAAGAAAATTCCAAAGTCACCTCCCATGAAATAGGCCAGGCAATGAGACACAATCTCTGCAATGATATTCACTGCATGCTTAGAAGAAATATTTAAGCTCTTAGACGGGGAAGGTTTAGGAATTCCGATAAACGGCGAATATCTCAGGAAATTTCGGTTTGCAGATGACAGCAATGGCCACGAATTTTAACAAATGATTGAGCACCTTACCCGAGAAAGTGTAAGAGTGGGGTTGAATAATTGTACGCAGAAAGCAAAGATAATGTTCAATAGCCTAACAAGAGACCAAGAATTAAGGATCGCAAGCCAGCCTCTAGAGCCTGTAAAGCAGCACGCTTATCTAGGGCAATTACTCACAAGGGACCCTGATCATGAGAAGGAAATTTACAGAAGAATTAAATTGCTTTGCAGTACATACGGCAGACATTGCAGAATCCGGATTGTGAGCTTACTAGTGACGTTGAAAAGAAAAGTGTACAATCATTTCATTGTAGGGATGCTAACATATGGGGAAGACACTTGGAGGTTAGCAAAGACGCTCGAGAACAAGTGAAGGACTGCACAAATAGCGACGGAACGAAAAACGTTAGGCCTAGGCTTAACAGACAGGAAGACAGCGGTGTGGATCGGAGAGAAAACTGGGATAGCCAATGTCCTAATTAACATTAGGAAAGAAAATGGAGCTGGGCAGGCCGTATAATGCGTAGTATGGATAACCGGTGGACCATTAGAGCCGCAGGATAAATACCAAAACAAGGGAAGCGCTCTCGAGGACAGCAGAAGAACAGGTGGGGTGATGAACTTTGGTTACATATTTTCAAATCTGCTAATAAATAAGTTGACGTTCCAGCATTCGTTTCTTAAAAGCGTCACTGTATAGGCGGTTGCCACGATATAAAATTCAACAAAAACAGATCCTTTAAAGCTTTCAGGATGGGATACCTTTGAACAGGTACTAACATTTCAATTATATATATATATATATATATATATATATATATATATACAGGGTGTTTCAGCGAACACTTTCAAAATTTATTTAAGGTTGCCTGTGGCAGATGGCTCAATTCTAGTTAATGAGCTGGCCCCCTCGAAGAGGCGGACATTATTTGCACACAAAATTGAAATGCATAATCGACTAATTAACAACATTTTACTAATTAAGTTTTTAACTAATAACCTGATGGCCCATATTGCAATTTACAAATTGTAGCCGTGGAGTTCGCGAGGCGGATCCACTTGGAATTAATTCTGAGGATGACACCAGTTTCAAGATATTAATCCCTTAACTTGGCGGAGAAATGCATTGGCGTTCCAGTTAATTTTGTGCTTCAATGCATAAAGCGACGTTTTGTTAAGAAACTAACTGGAACGCCAATGCATTTCTCCGCAAAGTTCGGGGATTATTATCTCGAAACTGGTGTCACCCGGAGAATTCGTTCCAAGTGGATCTGCCTTGCGAACTCCACGGCTACAATTTGTAAATTGCAATATGGGCCATCAGGTAATTAGTTAAGAACCTAATTAGTGAATTTTTGTTAATTATTCGTTTTTGCATTTCAATTTCTTGTGCAAATTATGTCCGCCTCTTTGAGTACACCAGCTAATGAACTAGACTTGTGCTATCTGCCACAGAAAACCTTTAAGAATTTTTGAAAGTGTTCGCTGAAACACCCTGTATATAGGAAGACGCGGAAAGGGTCTCACCGTATAAAACGTGTTGTTGCCAGTAAGCGTTGGCAGATCGTCATCGTATTCACTTCCAGACACAATTCCAGCCACAATAATGAGGGCTAAAGCATAGCCATGATAACTGAGCTGCCGTAAAGCCATATCTTTGCTCTACAACTACGCACAGTGCTAGCTTAGTGGGCATCTTGAGAGCAAGGCTCTATTTATTGCTACCGCTAGAGCGCTATTTTCATGTTTGTATTTTTCAAGTGCAGATACTTTTACGGCCAACGTCATTGCTACGTCATCGCGACTACAGAAGACGTCAAAAGAAATTTGGCTTCCAGTATTTATTGAGAGTCAGGAGTGATCGCACACCTGGAATGCTTGTCATGATGCCCATGATTCTCCTATACCATAGAGGTACAATTTGTGTTTTCAGATTTAAAAATAAATTGTTATAGACTGTGTTGAGATCTGTTCAGACTTTTTCCGTTTATATGGTCTAAATATCTAATTGACACAAGTTGTTTGTTGCATGTAAAGCACTCTGCCGCTTCTCCAGAATGCTCTTTCTGTGAAGTAAGAAATAAGCTACTGCTAAATATAATTTGTTACATTATTATAATAATAAAATATCACTTTTTACTTTTCATTCCACCGTGCCCGCATACAGAGCCCAAAAAGGGAAGCACAGGCAGGTGGAAATTGTGAACGGCTCATACATTTAGTAGGGAGTATTTATAAGAACATATCGATAAAAAGATGCAAATAAATTAAACATGACTATAAAATATAGCAATTTGCCAAGAAAACACGTTTTAAACTGTGGCAAACAAAGATGGAATAATGTGGCACGAGTTTGTGTGGAAGAAAGGTCCGCCGAGCTTCTTCTAAATCACTTGCAATTTTTCGTTATTGAGTTGGGATCAGATTTGTCGCGGCTTTAAAAAAATCTGCAATTTTGAAATTTAACTCTAATATAATTGCTTTACTGAGGCAGTTACTTCTTGGTGTGAAATCTAAAGAAAATCACCGTAAATATTTCCATGCCACCAATTTACCTTAGTGGTTTGCGTTATGCACTAAGAAAAGCCTATCTGCGTTTAAATCATGTGGGAATAAATGTTGTAGCTGTCAATAGATATACTGTTTTTAAATACGGCAATTTTAAGAAAACTTTGCATTACTTTTGAGCAGCAATACAGCTGAGCAACGTGTTTTAAAAAAAAAGAGATATTGCATTGATTGCAAGCTTTCGTTTCATTGTTCAAAGATTTGTAACCATTGTTTTGAAGTGTGAAATGAGATTGCCAATGGAATTTTTACGTAAAGCTCGGGTAAAGCGGGTATTGAGATAAAAATTATGTTCATTTGCGAAACGTTTAGCTTCGTATCTTTATATTATCACTGGTAGTTGCAGTATAGAGAAGAAAGGTAGTTGCAGTTTATCAAATCTCAGGCAAGGTTACGCCTATAGCATGCAGTAGACTATTAGGAGTGGGAAACTGCACCGCCTGCCATGATACACCAGCCATATATTTAGAAAGTAAGCTTCTATATTATCATAAACATTTACGGTACATTCATGCTTATGTTTGTAAGCGCACCTGATATCCCCAGATTGCTTTAGCATTGGTTCATTCTATAATGACGAGCACCTCCCTCTTGATTCTACACTACAAGCTTTTGATACAATTCTGAAACCTATCACATTGATTTTGAATGCTACTGTTTGCTGCTTCAGGTGTGATCTTTTCTCTTGTTCGAAAATATTCACTCTGCTTGCCATGCAAACTTAGGTATATAGCTAAACGCCATTTTCCATTCTGGTCCGCATAATGTTCATCTTCGTTGCTCTTGTAGATTAGTTTCAAGCTAGTGATTTTAAAATCTGAATATTTGCAGCTCGTTGGACTCTGACTGACCCGGTAGACAGCTTTTAAGAGACTTCATCTATCTGTTGCTGTTGACGCAGTTCACTGAACCTTTGAAACATGTATGTTTGTGCCTACATACATACATTACCTACATAATACATACATACATACATACATACATACATACATACATACATACATACATACATACATACATACATACATACATACATACATACATACATACATACATACATACATACATACATTACCTACGTTTGTAATCACCGCTTGGTGTATTTATTTGCTATTGTTATTGCATCGTTCCAGTTCTGAAATTTGCACATTTTCTTGATTAAGGTACGTCACATTACAATATCACAAAATTAAGTCCGGCGTTGTTCATTACTACTATGTCAGCAGTGCACGTTTGAGTTTGCTGCCATTCTAACATTTGTGCTGAATTATTATTTTCCGCTATTACCCATTGTGGATTTATAGTTTTGCTTTTCTAATAGATTTCTTATGCCAGGTATTCAATGTCGTTTGCGGCTGCACCGTTGTAGCTGTTCTTCAAGGATACTTGGATACACTAAATTTACATAAAACATCTTAGGCTCGTTGGTTCTTATTGTGTTTTGTACGTAGAGCCTATGCTGATGATGTCGATACGCTCGAGAGCCGTGCTTCAATTTAAGCTTACTGCAGCAGTAAAGTCGATGTCATAAAAAAACTGCTTCTATGAACAAGTGCATTGATGGGTTGATCCACTCATGAGTGCGGTCCACCAGGGTTCTTACAGGTTGAAAGAGCGGGCACATTTGCACTTGTCAACACGGGTGCTGGAGTTTCCGTCATACGTGAACCCCTTTGTTTCAAAATGAGAAAGCTCAACATATAACGTTCAGACATTTTAATTTTTCACAGCCAGCACGCAACCCACCGAACTTTAAGCTGTATGCACTGCCGAAGCCGGTGTTCAGGACGTACGGTACTGATTTGAGTCCTGTACTGCCTTCCTGTCACCACGATGTCATCGTGGCATGGGACTTTATGTCCCACCACAGTGCAGTAATTGACCGCACCCATGCCCAGATCGCTCTGCCCGTCCCCAGGAACACTCTGCCGAGCTCCGCTTTCACCCAGCTAAAGACATGTTCCAGCCGATAATGACATTCCGCCTTATATTTCAGAGGTTGTTCCTTTGTCTTTTCTAGCTGCGCCCGAATTGCCATCACTGTTTACGCCCTGATTTGTTTTTCTTCATCACAAACCCCTATTGCTTCCACTAATTGCTGCAGACGCTGCCGCTGGTAACCTTAGCATGTCCACTCACTACCCTCCGCGGCGAGTCGCTCGGCTGTGTCGACTTCCTTTGCCTTTCTAGATGTATGGAAGTTTCTGGTATCTCTTGTGGTCTTTCGATCGGCGCAATTAGACCGTTTCTGAAGTGCCCATGATTAGCCACAGAAGTGCTTAATTAGTGCATTCACGCTGATGGTTCCCTGGAAAACCATGGACAATGCTTGTCTTTCGTAGATAGTTTCCCCGCATGCTTCGAGTGTACAGGGAGATGCAGTGGTGTTTATTACTGTTGGCTACTTTGACGAACTAGAGGGGGGGCACGATAGAGCAAACGTGGTGACTCAATCCGCCGCGAAATCATTCATTGCACCTTCGATGCTCAGGTTAAGTGGTATAATATGTGTCCTCACATCTTACGTCAAAATGCGGCGTTTGTTGATGGAGAACGCCTGGTGCTGTTTAAGCATTTTGGGGTTGTCACCATAGCGACGACGGAATAGACCTCTCCCTGTTTTCAAACAATGTGATGTCACTGGGCTTGGGTGGTGCCTTGGCATCGACATCATCGTGTCCACCCCAAAGAACACGTTCCCCTTTGGTTGATAAAAACCTCCATTTCTGTAAGGCCTCTACGCGGAGAGCGTCACGATGGAGCTGTCGGAGTATGTGCTGTCACTACCCGGAATTGCGCCCAAGCGGTACGCCGAAATTCTGGAAGTTGGTGGCTCCCAATATCCTTACCCGTGTACCATTTAGATATGGAAGAATGACCCGAACTGTTGGCCAAACATTCGGCTTGGGGAAACAAAGGTGTTTCTCGTTCACACAACTGGCCCATACGGGGCCGAGGCCATGAAGTCCTGCCGATCGCTGAAAGTGTACTGCCTTGCGGTGAGAGGCCACGTGCACAAAGTTCTAATTTTCGACTTGAGCATGGAATGCGGTTTTCTGAAAGTAGAAATGACCCCGTCAATGAGGATGACCGCCCGGCCCTACGAGTTCTTGTAGACGACAGCGTCCGCACGGCGCATTCTACCTGCAAGGATGGCTGAGTTGTCTTTTTTTAACAGTGGAGCTGTTTGAGCCGGCCACAAGTCCGAGGGGCGTGTACAGAAAATGTGGGCCAATCCTGGCGCTAGTGCAGAAAGAGTCTAAGCGCAATGGCACATAACCTGTGAACTAGCGAAGCTGAACCTGGCTAAGTCTAGCTAAGCATGGTTTGGACTGCTTAAGCTTATCCAGTCATCGATAACCAATCGATAGCCAATCAATGGTTAATGAATAATCAATCAATAATCAACAAATTACGGAAAATCCTGCGGATGACTTGGTAGCGCTCTGTTTAGCCCAAATCGTGGCCAATGCCATGGGATAGGCAGTCAATAGGCAATCAATAATAGCTAATCGATAATCAATCAATAATCAGTAAACTCCGCAAAATGCTGGGGAGGACTTGGTAGTGCTTAGTCTAGCCCAAATATGTGGCCAATACCTTGCGATAGCCACTCAATAGCTAATCGATAATAGACAAATAATCAGTAAATTCCGGGAAATGCCAGGGATGACTGGGTATTGCTTAGCCTAGTCCAAATACGTGGTCAATACCTTGAGATAGCCAATTGATAGCCAATAAACAGCTAATCGATAATCGATGAATACTCAATAAATTCCGGAAAATGCTGGGGATGACTTGGTAGTGCTTAGCCTAGCCCAAAAGCCAGGACTAGCTAGGTGCCCATCGGCTCCGCTGCCTCTTTAGCATTGCGCCTAGAGTGCAAGCTACGCTAATTTTGTTTACGAACATACTTTTTTCTGGCTGTTTACGCTCACTTCTCAACACTCATTCCTGTCATCTTGATAAGGCTACATCTGGTTACAGAAATAAGGTTACATAAATTATAGTGCATGCGGTATGACCGACAACTGCATTTGTTGGATTACGTAAAGCTCAGTGTGGTTTAGAATTGTCGACAGTATGTGGGTGAGGCAAGGAACGGCCTCCCTGCTCCCCATAGTAAGCATCAAAATTATGGTTGCAAGTCCTAGCCAGATTGCATTTACATGTCAGCCGGTATAAAGGCATGCTTCCTGTGTTTTCTCTATTCAAAAGTTTTCAAAGTGCTTACTATATTGCAAATTTTTCATTGAGAATAGAACTAAACAACAGTTCCCATGAAAAAAATGCATGTTGTATTTTCCCAAGTTTGAGGATTTGTGTTCTTAGGAGCATGCTGTCCATTAGGATTATGACTTGGAATACACATCAACTACTACAAAACAGTTATGAATCATGTGTCATGCGATCAACAAATGCGTGTCTTGGGATGTGGTCTCCTACCACACGTGTTTTTACTTTGACTAGCGTCGGTGCAATTGAGTTCGGACTGTTCTCCGACAGATGCATTGGACCACCAAAAGTTGGGTGAAAATTAAATTTTCATGCATGTAATGCCCATCAAGTACTGTGTGAACTGCAGATCACTACCGCGCCAACCTATCGCAACGTTAAAATGGGCATGTTGGCCTTGTGCCACCAATGTCTGCAACCAGTAACTACCAAAAGCACAGCGTCACTGCACTTCTCTGCCACTATCTTGTGAAGCATAAAGGCTCCAAAAAGTGGGGTGATGTCTTTCTAAAACATTCTGTACGCAATACCGAAAGTACAAATTTGCAAAGTGGAGATTTATTTCAAGACTACCTATACTCCTAATTTTATAGCGCTATTGAAAATAAGGTATCCTTGGAGCATATGTACTCATAGCCCATGAACAACAACACTGCATCACGTGTCTATCATGATGAGAACAAAATATATTATGCTTATAAACTGAGGAATTAATTCATTTGCGTGTACCTCATGAATGCTCACGAGTGCTTACGATGCAGCTTGAAAATGGGAAAAATCGACTAATGCCATGCCGATGGCGTTGAAACAGCAGTCAGCACCGCTAAGGGAAAACCAGTTGTGAAGGTGGAAAATCAACCGGGAGCCACCCCTACTCTGCAGTGCCTGAATGCAAAAGTTCGTAATTTACATTGCACTACGTCTGTTAAACATAGGCGGCACAACCAGTCTGCAATCATGAAACGGAAAACATTATTGAAGAACTACAAGAAACTAGATGAAGTGACAGGCAAAACTTAACGCAGTATTTGGTTACAAGGAACACGGATTCAGATCAATAGCTATAAAAACAAAATAGGGCTATTCAATGTCAAAAGGCGCACTTTGTATGCTACGGAAACGCAGAGCTGTCATGCAGTGCATCTAAAATACATAAATTTCTGACATGACATTTCTGACTTCCATTTTTATTGTTAGATGAACATCCTAAATCTCAAAAGACTGAAATCATAAAGGCAAGATTCAGAATACCCGAAATGTATCACGATAGCTTTCCATGAACTATGTTTGTTTGTCAGGTGTTTGTGTCATGACAAACTGTCCTTATGAATGCAATAACTCGTAAACCAATCCATCACCTACTAAACCTACAATGCGGTAGTTGTAGCGCCCTCCCTTGTATGTATAACTGCCCTCACATTGAGTCAAAAAACGCTTTCGAAGTTGAACTGCACCTACTTCAGCCCTCTCAAACTGCGCGCACATGAAGTTTTAGCCAACGTCGATCTTGATGTTTAGCCGATGTTGGTGTTCATGCAACTGCTAGCGGCAGAGGTGAGCTGAAAGATTGGCAGTTAGGATGAAGAGAACGGTCTTTATAGTTTAGTTGTGACCTTGGCGTTTATAAATCAACTATACTTTCTCTTACTGTGTCGCCGTTGCCGAATGCTGCCATTCCTCATTCCCTACGTAGATGGCAGGATTTGTACGTCTTTTCCCCCAGATTTACTACTTCCAGGCGTGCATTGCTAACATCTACATTAAACGGCAAACAAGATACGGTGCACTAATTACAGCAGCATAAACAACCGCCTCGCACCTATATATGGGTTTCAGCGATGGCATCCGCGGTTTTCACAGGAGAACTACATGACCTATCAATGAGCGCTTATGCGAGCATAGCTTTCTGTCATAATAATACTAGAAACGTGCCAACTGTAACCATGATGAACGTAAAGAAAAGCGAGAGTCAGTAATAACAGCCCGTATTAAGTACGTACCTAGTTTGCAGTCTCCACTGCTTAAGGGGCTCGACCGCTTATATTGACTCGTCTCAGGGGGGAAGAATGCGGCTCATGTGGACAGATATGTCTGTTTTGCTACATTTTGACAATATTCATATGAGCCATCCACCGTTTCCACAATATTTGAAGCTAACAACAATCTACGGCTATAGATGTCGATGTAAACAAATGCACCGCTTTGGTAAATTTGACGTGGAAGGCTGCGCTCGAAGGCTTTTGCAATATTATAAATGTCTAAAGACTGTGTAAAAGGAAGACAAAAAGCGAGCGCCAAGTGCAGAAGTCGGCGACAATAAATATCAACGCAGCCGCGTGCACAGACGCGGGTATCAGCGTGCTTTTATCACCAGCGCTGTTAGCATAACAGCGCAATCAGGCCTTCTGAAACTCTCACCCAGTAGGTGGTGAGTTGTACATGGCTTCCAGGAACAACATGCTGCCCCGGAGAAGCCATTAAATATTAATCGCTATTCACTAAGCGCCCCACCGGCGCACACTCAACACGGGCGCCGGTACACAAATCAAGAGGCGAAAGCCGGGGCACCATTCCACAACGTTTCCAGTGGCAGACGGCAACAAAGAAACAAGGAAAAGGCCAGTTACTTAAATTTTATCCTCGGACATTGCTTTTGGGGCTACTGAAGGTTTCCTTGATTGCTATCTTTCTTATCAATACTTCAAGTCCTTTCTGTATTTCATAGGGCGAGGTATTTTATTCAGTCGAGGTAAAGCATTCGCTTGGGTATAGTCGTTCTATTTTTTGACCCTCATACAATGGTGTGGCTCTGATATACGATACTAAGTAAACTGTTGCACAGATTGTGAGTACTGCATTGAGCAGCTCCACATCATGTCAACAATACATCATAAAGTAAGGCACAGTGTTCTTTAATATGTGGAACCTTTTACTCACCCAATTATTTGTTCTACTTTGATGCACCGACAAGATATTTCCCCTTCATTGGTCACTTAAGCTTAGGAAAGCTGGTTTTTTCTTCAGTGTAGGCTGGACCATAAGATTCACAACAAGCACTGCCAGTTCTTCGGTGACATAATACCACTGTGTGCGATTACTTCATCACCATAGTCTAGATAGTTAGTGATATCGGTCAGAAGAAGAAGCTGCTTGGCAGCAATTCTGCCACCCCAGTACTCTGAAATATAGGTGATAAGCCATTAGGCGTCATCCTTACCAGCACCATTACAGTGTGGAGACGTTGTGCTGGGACGAGGTCATGCTCTGTGCTGTTTGAGGCACATGTCATTTCAACACGAATATATGTGCTGTCAATAATCACTCTAACGTCGAGAAATTTCTGACATTGAAATATATTTGGTTGTCACGCGTGGAAATGCCGCATCATCTAGCCACACCTAGCCCTTTTATCTCACTCACAAGCGTGTTGAGGGAACTGTGAACTTAAAGACGTCTGCCAAAATAACAGGAAAATATCAAGACGCAGCCTCAGCAGCACGAAGAAAACCTCCTCTTCGTAGCTCCTCATTTCCACAGAAGGCCAAGCAGCTCTGTAGGCAGACACAACCCATGCAAATGTGCCCTCATTTGGCAGGCCTGTATTGTACGCAACCTTGTCAGAGTACCCGGCTATTCCGGCATATTCACTGCAGCAGCATTTTTTGCGTCTAAACTACCGTTTGCGTGGAGTCCTCGAAGTTCGTTATTCTTATTAAAATTCGCTCCTGCAAGGCTTTTTTTGTAAGAAAAAATATGCATCGCCAACTAGCCCCGCAACATGTTTGTTAAGTGCATTATATGCCCGAGACTTCCCGAGGTTTTTCTCATGCATGTGCGACTGCAGCGCTCCTGAAAATCCACCTTTGTGGTGCGATGGTGCCGGCAACTGCACTTCAACAATTCCCTATCCTCTTGGAAGGTCACTTGATGCAGTAGCCATTGCAGACTATCATTATGTTCTATGTTGCAGATGAGAAACATCTTGAAAATCAAATTG
>NC_051160.1:75401673-75445557 GCF_013339745.2 Dermacentor silvarum
TGAAACATAAGGAAACGGGTGACACCCGCTTAAATAATTAGATGCATTTTGTCAATGCTGCGTATATGCAATGGCTTGCAAGGTAAAAAAATTTGGTAGCAGCAGAGCACTTTTTCGTGGCAAATGTAAACATTGTCTTCAACGTACACATCAGACCAAAGGAGAGTACATTAAACCAGGTATGCAATTGGGCTGCGAAGGCCTAAGCAGCAGCGTTTCTTGTGGGTGGCACGATGTCAGAGGAATTGCACGAGCTGAAATTTAGTATGCAAACAAAGCCATGGCCTTTAAATGCGAAACGACTGCCTTCAACGGAGCACCAGTTAAAACCCAGGATCACAGGAACGCACAAATTGCACTCTACAACAAACCGTAGTCGTAATGTTTGTGGAAACGCTTACACAGCCAAGTGAATCTCGTCGAGCTTTGGTATGAGAGTTGTATCACCTATAACTAATGAAGAAGTTGGGAGGCTGGTCATGCAATATAGAACTGTGTCAGCTGGGAAGAAAATTCTCGCGCAGCAGAAAAATTCCCACCCCGGTGTCTATCAGGGCTTCAAAAGCAAGACGAATATTTTCAAGCAATGGTATTTATACCATCGTTTTTTAAAATGTGAATTAAAAAAAATAAAGTTCAGTTGTGAGTCAGCGCCGGTGTCGTGTTCTGCTGTATGTCCCAGCGCTGTTATTTTCCTAAACATGAATTCCCACCAACTCGCGCAAGTTTCTCTTCTAGTATTGCAGTCGGTAGGTTGGGCCAGGTTCCAAGAGAAAGACCGTGGACTTGACTGCTGACTTCAGGTGCTGCTCCCGATAATTACAGAGAAGTGTTTTTGAACGGTGGAGTGCAAGGGCAGTCGCGACTGCAGTGTCCGACAGCACGTCATTGCCAAACTGCAAAACAGGTGAAGCCCATTGGAATTACCTCGCAACATTGTTGCGACACGGCCAACCGTGTTCAGGTAGTGGTATGAGAGGTCGCTCAGAGTAGTACTAGGTTGCCCTACCTCTTGTGCGTCAAGGATGAGGAACGGGGCTGCGCGAACGTCGGCAGGAGGACGTAGGCGCACTAACCGCTGCGTAGTATAGTCAGATGTGGCGTCGATGAATGTGCGTGTCGCAATGAGAAGGAATGTATTCTTACAGCATCTAAAAAAAGGTCACAGTTTCGCCTGACAGGCGAAGCATTAGTCAATTAGTAGACAACTATACGAATTAAGAATATTAGTTTCATCGGTCGTATAAACTTGTAAACATTCGCTTAGTACTATATTCACAAACATGAACAAATATCGCTTGATGACCACGAAAGCTCGCTGTCAAAACGCTGGAGTAGCGGCAGTAGCAGCCGCAGCGAGCAAATAAACCTTCGGGCTCTCTATCTCTTCAACGCGAACTAAAATCGAAAGCACAGCACAGACGCACTTACTAGCTCTGGGCGGGGCGCATTTTGTCCACATCGCAGACCGCTTTGAAAATGAACCCTGCGCGGGCCCATGCGTGGGCTCACTGCAGATCACTTTCAAGATACGGCGCCCGCGCGGTCATGCCTTAAGCAGCAGCCGCCGGTGTAAAACACTTCTCGCTTTTGACCTGTTGGATGACAACACCATCAAAATAACCTTTGCCTGCTTCAATATTATAGCGCAACTGCAGTTTCAATTTTACGGTGTCTTCTAGTGCTGCAGTGCACACTAGCAGTCACTCGGCTGATACCAAATTTGCGCACATTGGCATTCCATCGGCCGAGAAATGATGAAAATGTCATTACATATCTTATAAGCGTTATGGTTCTCAAGTAGACCTGCTTCGAAAGTACATTACAAGCAATATATTGCTGCAATTATGCATGACATTTCCTCCATGAGATGTAGTATGTAGCTTCTTTCACGAAACATGTAGTAGAAGTTAAACAACGGAAGACTTTGAGTATATTTATTACCTTCATCTCTTGCAGGTATGGCTCTTCTTGCAAAGGATGTAACCGAGGATCAAAAACGTAACTCGAATGGGGATTTCACAGGTGAGAATAGCTCACGAAAGCTGCGCACTCTTACTAAAACAGATTTGGATGAACGCGGTTTATGCGAAAATGGAAATCATCGTAGTTACATCTGAGTAATTCAGCCGTTGGTTTTATGTGTGTCTTGCTTGACGTCAATGTGATATAACAATGTTTCCAGTAACAACTGTCGAAATGAAAAGAGAGCTCGTTCGACCCTTGTTTGGCGCGTAAACTCGCCGGAGAAATAAGCACACGCTTATCGAAATACAATCATTTGAAGCTGAATAATGCGCAACTCAGGTAATTAGATTATGCAAATTTTGAAAATATTTCATTTGGCATACGCGTTGTATTTCAAAACAACGTGCTGATACAACGCATATGTGAAAAATTATGGGAGACGAATATTTAGGAGCCCTAAAATAAATGCAATACGTACAACTGTCTTTTGTTTAGTCTAGTCTAGCTTGTAATCTCTGGAAATCGTGTTTTTCTGTTTTAATGAACATCACAGAGCAGAACTTTAAGGTGATTCAATGTTTATGCTTATTCTGTACGCCGTTCCACAAGCTGTGCCGAAATGCAAACAGCAGTTGATGCGAACTCACAATGCAAGAAGCCGATGAAGAAATCTGATGAGGATAAAGGCGACGTTTCATGCTTGTCGTGCGTATAATGGTTAGAAAAGCTTGCACGGAGAGAAGCATGACTCAATAAATATATTTACGTCTTCTATTCCATGCCCCTTATGCTATACAGTTGCAAATATTAAGTTTCAAACAGTTAGGAATCTGAAATTATAAACTGAAGTGAGCTCTCCAATATTAGACGCTACTGTATTAGAGGTCAGTGTGCTTGAGAGATGCCTATGGCGCAACAATATATGTACACGTAATGTTAAATATATGTACGGCAAAACGTTGTTATACTGAACAGCAATGCAGAGCAGAAGTTATTTCGATATATTTAATGCTTCCTTCTATCCACTATCGCCCTTTACAGCAATAGTTATTTATTTATTTGTTTATTTATTTTACGCTCATGGTTTGCGCATTGCAGATGTGTAAATGATATATCTCCAAAGGGGTGCACAACCCTAAATATGCATAGTGGACGACTATGGGACCCGCAAGACCCCCTAGACTGCCGTGTGTGCGATAAAATTTAAATGAGACAGCAAAAACTTTCCCCATTCGCAATTCATTATTTCTTTGCACATCATATGGCCGCCTTTACGAGAACTGACTTCGCTTCCAATGTGATATTTCCCTCATACTTTTGCCATTGGCTTGTCGCTTGCGTCGCGAAAGCAAGCAATAGGTGGCATGGTCGAAGAAACAAGCTTGCATGATTTGACACGGATATAGCCCTTTATGGTCAAACACCATGTGAATATATACGGCATGCCCACTACGCAGTTGATTAAGGCCGATCCACCACTGTCACTTAGCTTCATTGTACGCCTGGGGAGGACAATTAGCCTCACCGCGCCAGCTTGGCTTTGCCGACTCAAGTCATCGGAGATAGTGCCAGTGCCAATGAAATCTCGTAGGTCGGGCCTAGCTGCAACAGTGTGCGCGGCACGCCATGATGCGACAGAGAAATGGATGAGCTGGTCTTTCGCACGGCCACGTGCAATTAGACACGAGTTTCTTTCTCGCATTTGCCCGAGCGTCGAGCGCATGCTTGAGTTACAAGACATATATCTAGGGACGTTTCTCGAAGACTTATGAGAGATGTGCGGACTCTTTGCTGATGAATTTTGCTTCTGATATGTGTTTGCTTAGTTACTACGGACGATGGCACACTTTGTTCCCCGTATAAGTGCCGTCTAAATTTTCGTCAACAAGGGAACATACAGTCGATAGAGAGTCCGTAGTGGCAAATCGGTTGTTGGTCGGCAGTGGTTGGCCTGTGTCACTTTGGCGCACGTGGCATAGGCTTTACCGCTTCGCAGTGCGTCTTCCGTGCTCTGCCAGCAGCAGGGTCGTGAGTGACGGGAGGAGTACGTGCAACATGAGCAAGCTGTGCAAATGCGCCGCCCTGCCAAGAACAGATCAAGTATGCTCTGCAAATGAACATTTACAAGAAAGGGCATCCTTACTAACAACGTTTCTTCATTACTTGGTCTGCGGCCACTAAAGGGGCAAGCAGACTCACCAGTCCAAGCAGCTCACCAGTAATGCCTACCAAATTGCTAAGCAGACTGAGCAAGTTTGCCAGTGGGTACGGGTGCACGATGGTCAGCAGCAGTTCGGAGATGCAACACACCACATTCTCAACAGACAAATATTTACGGCTAATAAGGTCGAGTTTGTCATGGTTTGCCTTGTTCGTTCCGTGGCGTCTGCGAAAAGTTCCTGAGCTGGAGCATGGGCCCATATGCACAGCTACGCCGCATCACTGACGTCAATTATGAAGTGCCTAAAGATGGCGGCGTGCAAATGCGGCTTGAAAACCATACTTGCTTATCGTCCATACGGCGGCTAGATTGGTAGGTGTGCCGACCGGCGTAGTTCACTGCTTCTCCGCGTCATGACAGCAGTAGTGGCGCTGCGGTCGGTGGTCTGTCGCGAAGTGCGCGTCATCTGCTACTCCGACTGCTGGTATTGCGCGCCTGTAAGATTTCAAATAATTTGTTTTTTCTAACTAAAACTTGAAATAAAGTGGGAAATATGCACTGAATGACACTATAAACGTGTGATGTTTCTTGTTTTAACCTGTCGACCTCAAAAACGGTCCTTATGTCGTCTGTTAAGGGGTAGACGGCTCGCAGAGCTGCACTCGCAGCCGTGATATTGCACCGCTATTTTACCATTTACTTGAATGTTTAGGAAGTGAAATGGATACCGTGGACACTCGTCAGTGTCAAGTTCCTGAGGATCCAGGACAGAGTGAAACTATCGCTATGCCATAAAAAACCAGGAGGGACTCCACTTGCTTTGCGATCTATTGTAAGTCTGGCTAGTAACATGCGAGCCAAGGTTAGAAGATATCGCTTTTTGCGACGCCGCGTGACGCAGAAACGTTAAAACATTGGGAGTGTGCACTTCACCGCGCTGACAAAGAACTTCAACCGCATGCGGTAGCGTGAGACCGCCACTTTAAGGACCAGTTTGTTGAGCGTCACTACGCTCATGTGATAGATGGACAGGTTGTACAGATTCCGAGGGCATAGCCGCGGTTAAAAAGCAATGCTATTCCATCACAACAGCCCTGCGAGCCTGCTTACCAAACAAGGACCATTCCCGCAAAGAGAAGAAGCAAGACTTCGACGAGATGTCGGCAAGTAAAATACGCGAAAAAAGAAAGCGCGCCTGAACTTCGACAGATTTCCACCGAATCCCTTGCCAATGAAAGCAGAGCTTGTTGTGATCCTCCTGTTGTAACCACTCAAGAAAACATTGATGCGAGTCAGCTACGCATTTTGCATCTTTTCTGACGAAGCTCTGCGAGGTCTTTTCATGTACAAAGAGCAAACTGAGCATCATCACCGCGACTGACGATATTGCAAGACTGATGAAAGGCGCGATTGAGATCATGACATCGATGTTTCCTGCAGCCGCCCTTCGTGCAAGCTAAAGAAACGTTGACTGACTTGCCGAGTTCCTCGAGTACTTGAATGAGTGGGAGCATTCCACAGAGAACAGCGGCTTCATATCGGCGAGCACAGCGGAGGGTCTACGTGTTACGCCGTTCAGCACACTTTCCCTCTTGCAGTATGCTACAACCAACTTGACTTCAAGCTTAAATCTTATAAAATCTTAAAACTTATAATCTACCTCCCCCCTTTCTTTCTTTCAGCATAGATATGTCCTCACCCTTATTCCCTCTACAAGCAATACCTTTGTGCTGATGACATCGCGGTGTTTCAGAGTGCGCATTCGCACAAAGTTTCGTTTGCATCTCAGCTTAGATTGTGAACAGTGTGTCGCGTAAACATAAATATTTCGTCACATTAAAGTTGCGACAGGTATGGTGCATATACATAAACATTGCACGAGATTACACTCTGCGTAGATGACGATTATGACCAGTCGACGCATAGCTTTAGTTTTACGGCATTTAAGTAACCGCTTCAGAGAGAGAGAGATACAACTTTAATGGTGCCAGGAGGGCGGACGCAGCCTCCCTCTGCCTAGCAGACGGCCGAGATCCCCTGGGTCTCAGCGGCTGCCTCGGCTAACTGGACGGCCCAGACCTGGTCTTGCTGGTCTGAGCTGAGCAGCAGGGTCTCCCACTGCTGCCGGTTTTGAATTTTGCGGCCCTCGAAAGGAGCCGCCTTCGAGCATGCCCATAGAATATGTGGCAGATCCGCCCTACATTTACATAATTTGCATTGATCGTTGAATTGCCCTGGATAGAATCTGCTGCAGGCCACCGGGTTTGGGTACATGTTTGTTTGCAGGAGGCGCCAGGCCACCGCCTGTTTCCTGGTTTGCGCGGGATGAGCTGGTGGGTACCGGGCCCTTCCCAACCGATAGTAATCGGTTATTTCTTTGTAGCTGACCATGCGGTCTCCTCTCGTTCCCGGCTGGGCGGGCTCACTTGCTCGGCGAGTAAGTCCTCGAGCTACGTTGTGAGCCGCCTCGTTGCCGGGGAGAGAGGAGTGCGCGGGTGCCCAAATAATTTGGATCGTCCCGCGATGACGGTCGCTGTTACTATTTAGAATTTTGAGCGCCTCTGGCGAGATGCGTCCTTTCGCGAAATTGTGAACTGCAATTTTTGAGTCGCTTATGATAACTCTCGCTTTCGTGGAGGCCACCGCTAATGCTATGGCGGCTTCCTCCGCAACTTCGGCGTTGTCCGTTCTCACGGTGCCGCTCGCGAAGGGTTCTCCGTCCGCGTTTACCGCTACTACGGACATCCCTTTGCGTTCTCTGTATTCCGCGGCGTCTACGTAGGCCACGCCCTCTACGTCATGGTACTTGCGCTCAATGTGGCGTGCCCTTGCCTCTCGTCGCTCCTTGTGGTGCTCCGGGTGCATGTTCTTGGGCAGTGGAGGAATTTTAAATTCTCCCCTCGCCTCTAGTGGAATGCTTAGTTTGGTGCCGTGTTGCGCTTCATATCTAATTTGGAGTTTCTGTAGAATGTGTCGCCCCGTTGGGGTTTGTGTGAGTCTTTCGTATTGGGCGGTAGTGTGCGCCTCGATTAGTTCGTCAAGCGTGTTGTGTAGCCCCAACTCTAAGAGTTTGTCATTGGGTGTTGTGACTGGGACACCAATTGCCTGTTTGAATGATCGTCTGATGATGCATTCCATCTTGTTTTTTTCTGCTACACCAAATCGTAGGTACGGTGCCACATAGACGACGCGGCTTATGACGAAGGCCTGCACTAAACGAATTAGGCTGGCCTCCATCATGCCGTAGCGTCTATTGGCAATCCGTTTGATTAGCCTTAGTGTTTGCTGTGCGCTGTTTTCTAGCGCCTTGATGGTACCGAGGTTTCTGCCTTCCGCATGCAACCGGAGTCCTAGGACTTTGATTTGGTCTACGATAGGTATCGGGCCCCCGTTCACTTTGATGTTAATATTCGGTGTTCCTCCGTATTGTTTCCTGGTCGTAGGGTACACCAGCAGGAGTTCGGACTTTTGAGAGGAGCAACTGAGCCCCTTCTCTGCCGCGTAGCGTTCGACGGCCTCCGTGGCCTGTTGGAGGGTTTCCTCGATTTGGCGTTCGCTGCCGCCTGTCACCCACAACGTTATGTCGTCGGCGTACAGCAGGGGCGTAGCCAGAAATTTTTTTCGGGGGGGGGTTCATCGGCCCGACCGGGGGGGGGGGGGGGGGGGGGGGGGGCAAGCGTCTGCTTTCCACTACGTGACGTGATCGATAATAAGTATCGGTAGTTTAAGCACACTCTATGGATGTATATCAAAGACATGGGACCTCCCCCCCCCCCCCTCGCGTGTGTGTGTGGCACTGTGTGCTTGTGAAGAAATTAAGTAAAAAGTAATGTAAGCTCAGTAAAATACAGTAAGTACGACAGGTACAGTGGGCGTTTGGAGCAACCGTCTCTCATCGCGCCACTGAATGGACCAGTCTTCGAAAACGCATCATTGAGACGACCCGCCCGATCGGAGAACACATCATTAATTGTTAATCTCCGTTAAGCGCAGATGGCGTCGTCCTCGTCGGGGCGAAGTGCGTTTCACAGGTCAAGGACGGCTATACATGTGAAAATGCACGTGTTACCAGGCTATACCTACACCCATAGCAATAGCTTGTTCGCTGCGTCTTTGCGCTAGAAAACTTAAATACGCGCAAAAACTAGTAATGCTTTTTTTTACGAAGCTTTCGTCGCCTTGCATTTCCTGCGGCAAGTGCATGGGCCGCTGTGTCTTCCGCTGTGTGCGAGTGTGCAGCCGTCATTTGCCTTTACGTCAACAGATTCAGAATTGTACAGAACATTTCACCACACTGCATAGTTATGGCATGTGTACGCATTTTAAGTAGTGCGTGCGAGTCATTTCTGCTTCACTTAGGCCGGTGCAAACAGGAAGTGGCCTTGTACCTCACAGAATCTCGACTGATTGGTGTACTAGTGATGCAGGAATGAACTCCGGTCTTGTTCAGTGCATAGTGCACACAATCCATTTCTCAGGACGCGTGAACTCCGACGAGAACTGTCAGCGCCTGCAACAAGAGTTTACTTACGCTGTACTGCGCACAGCAGTAATCCATACTTGTCGGCTGTCTGTTTCGTGCATTCTGTTGCGAGTCGGTGGAATTTCACTGCTGGCATCAACCTTTTCGTGTGTACATTGCTGGTTTGGGATTCCACAACACAACAGCAACTGCCAGCCTTTCGTAATTGCTGGTTTGGGATTCAGCAACACAACAGTAACTACCAGCCTTCCGTAGGGACGCAATCGCAAACGAGAGACGTTTTGCGCTGCAGACTATGGCTACGTTCACATTTGGGAAGCGGCAAGCGGGTGGAGAGGCCAAAGCGGCCGGAAAATCTTTTCCGCGCATGTCCAAGTTCACATTTGTTTTGCTACCACCGCGGCCGCGCTGCCGCTTTCGTCCACATCCAACTAGTCTGCGTACGTTTGTCGGCGTGGTGGCGCTCATTATCGCATTATTTCGAGCGGTATGTTCATTCACTGACCCACCCGTCATCAAAAGTGATCATCTTGCGCAATTTCGCGTGTCATCTGCAACCTTCGGTAAGTTCCTCGTTGGCGTTCTGTGATTCTCCTCACACGGGCGCGGTAGCGCTGTGTCACAGGTTGCTGCCTATAGGCGTGATTATATTTATTTAATAGCTTTTATTTACAAGTTGTAATAACATTTAATCATTTCGTATTATTTTCGGCGCCTCCAGGACACGAAAGCGGCAACGGGAAGACCAAAGCTAAAACCCGGGCTGGCCCTTGTGCTGAGGCTCGCCGAAGCCTGCGCGTCCTACGTGAGACCTACGCTGCCAATCTATCGTCGCGACGTGAAAAGCACCCTGCGACTTCTGCAACATACCGTGCACGTGCGAGGAGAATTATGGAGCGCCAACGAGGAATCTGCCTAACTATTGTCTTCCATGGAAGTGGAAGAAGAAATGGCTTTTATACTTCTACCTACTTGTTTTCTAGAAATCGACAATGAATGAACGGAAGACAAGAAAACCTCGGAAACGGCAGTGGTGGGTTCGCCTGGCTTTGCAAAAGTGTGAGAAGTTGGGTCACGCCAAGGCTTCGTTGCCGCACCTCCTGTCGCGCGACGTTGAATACTATCGCGAGTATTGCTGACAGTACGTTTGAGTGCCACTCTTGTCGTAGAGGAAGGGGTGGTTCTTGATCGCGTCGATCAGCATTACAGCCTACACTTTTGGTGCCATGTTCAATGTTACGACCGGAAGTTTATATGCTAGTGTAGCTTCCGGTCGAGCAGAACGACTTTCCGCCGCGTTTCCGCTTCGCCATGGCGAAAAAATCGGTCCGAGACCAATTTGGCTCGCCGCCTGTTTTTCTGCCTGTTTTGCCGCCTAGGCGGGCGGATTTTTGCAAGATTTTGCCGCTTCCGACACTTCGAGACCAAGTTCCTACGCGAACGCGGCCTAACCGGCGCCTGAAGGGAAGCGGCGGAAATGTATACCGGAAATTTCGACCACCTGGGGACTTTAACGTGCACCTAAATCTAAGTAAACGGGCCTCGAGCATTTTCGCCTTCATCTAAAATGCGGCTGCCGCATTTGTTGCTTCATTTGTTGCGCATTTGTTGCGCATTTGTTGTTTCAGAATGCGGACGCCACATTCGCGCCCAAAACCTCACAGAGTGTCAAGGCCTTGACAAACACCGTGACAGTTTTTTTCCATATGCAGACATGATTCGCTGTAAATTACCAACCCAAACGGAAGCGCCCAGGAATGAAAGTGTGAAAGTAGCACCGGTTTCTTGAAATATGTCAGCGCGAAGCGACGAGAGAAAAGGGTGGGTTAGTGGGGGGGGGGGGGGGGGGGGGGGTGCAAAAAATTTCGGGGGGGGGTTTGAACCCCCCCAACCCCCCCCTTGGCTACGCCACTGGCGTACAGGCTGTGGTTGAGGCCGCGGATCTTACTGAGGATTTTCGGCAGGCCGATCATGGCCACGTTGAAGAGAAAGGGGGACAATACCGAGCCTTGCGGCGTTCCCCTACTACCTAGTTTTATGTCACCCGACTTGATGTCTCCTATCGTGATTTGAGCTGTGCGGTTCGAGAGGAAGTCCCGGACGTAGGTGTAGGCCTTGCGACCCACCCCCAGGTCCTGGAGGTTCCCTAGGACTGCTTTGTGCGTAATATTATCGAAGGCCTTGCTGAGGTCCAACCCTAAGATGGCTTTCAGTCCCGTTCCTCTGCCCCGTGCGTCGAGGATTTGATGTTTTATTTGGAGCAGGACGTCCTGCGTGGACAGTTTCGGCCTGAACCCGATCATCGTGAGCGAATACAGACCTCTATCCTCCATGTAGTTGCTTAATCTAGTGAGAACGACGTGCTCCATCAGCTTCCCCACGCACGAGGTTAGAGAAATGGGCCTGAGGTTCTCAATCAGTAATTTCTTCCCGGGTTTGGGGATCATCACTACGTGCGCAGATTTCCACTGCGGCGGTATTGCACCCTGTTCCCAGCACGCGTTCATGTACTTTGTTATTGCCGCGATGGATTCGTCATTTAGGTTGCGGAGAATCTTGTTCGTAATGCCATCCGGGCCCGGCGCCGACTTTGTGCGCAGTCTGAGTATTTCGGCCCTCACCTCGGCCTCCGTGATCTCCTCGTCCAATGCGGGATTTTCCCTGCCCGTGTACGCATTCTGTGTTTCTCGCGTAATGCTTCCTATGTATCTGTTCTGTATGTCGCGAATGAGTTCATCGTCGGTTCCCGCGTAAGTGTGGGTGATCTTGTTGAGATTCTGTTTCTGTGTCGTTTTGCTACCCTCTGGGTCTAAGAGACATCGGAGGAAGTTCCACGTTTTGCCCAGTCCGAGCTGGCCCTCCATGATGTTGCATGTAGACTCCCATTGCTGTCGGTCCAAGCGGTTCGCGTGATCTTCAATCTCCCTGTCTAAACGTGCTATTCGCCGCCGCAGGGTCCTATTCAGCCTCTGGCGCCTCCACCGTCTCTGTAGGCTACTGCGCGCCTCCCACAGGTGGAGGAGTTTGCTGTCGGCTGCTTCGAGCCCTGCTTCCTCGGGAATTTCTCGAGTAGCCTGCTTTACCGCCTTGTGTATCTGTTGTGTCCATTTATCAATGTCCGTAATAATTTCTTCGCAATCGATGTCTGCCATTGTGTTGTTGTGTTCTTGTGCCTGTCTGAATATATCCCAATCCACCATTGTCAATTTCTTACCCTTCTTTTTTGTGGGTCCCGTGTGTATTGTTGTGGCTATAATGAAGTGGTCACTGCCCAAATCATCTTGTGTGTTTGCCCACTTGGGTCCCTGTGTATTCTTTGTGAACATGAGGTCAGGTGTGGTGTCCACGCTTACGCTGTTACCCGTGCGCGTGGGTTGTTGAGGATCCGTAATAAGTGTGAGCCCCTCCTGCTGTACGTCTATCCAGAGATTCCGTCCTTTGACGGTTCCTCTGCGATAGCCCCACGCGGGGTGCGGCGCGTTAAAGTCCCCTATTACTACCACTGTGTTTCGCTTTGCTATGTCAAGGGTTTTTCGGAACAGGGGCCCGAACCTACTCGTGTGTCTTGGAGAGCTATAGACGTTTAGGACAAAGAGGCTGGCGTCATTCTTGCATGCCGGTATTATTTCTAAGAGGACGTGCTCTACGTTTGATATCGCGGTTTCGTGTTGCATCACTGCTAAGTTTCTTTTGACTAGGGTTACAACGAGTGCTTTCTCGCCAGAGGCTCCGTAGGATTTGTACCCTGATAATTTTGCCGGTCCCATAGTTTCTTGCAGGGCTATGACATCTGGGGTTTCTTTTCCTGAGAGGAACTGCTGCAGGTTTCCCCGTTTCCGGCGAAACCCTCGGCAGTTCCATTGCCAGATCAGATATTCAGTGCTGCTTCAGAAAATCTTCATTTTACAGATATTGGGATGCGTACGTTGGGTCGGCGTAACGTCCTCCCTAAATATAAAAACGGCGTCGCTGTCCTAAGTCCTGAATACATAAGAAGTCATGCATAACGATTACAATACTAATGCCGCAGGCAAATGTGTCATAAGACGGATGAGTGCCGTAATGCTGAGCCAAAGTACTTTTAACTAAGTGCTTCTTTTTCAAAGAATATATTCCTTGAAAATACACTGCCTATACTTCGAGAGACCTATCCGAGCGCAATAGTCATGAATTGTAGACAAATAACTTTAATGGCCGCAAACCAACGACGGCTCTTATACGGCGATACCGGTATAGCTCGGACGTTATAGTGCATGGCTGCTCATTACCAAATTTCACGCGGCTAAGTGCCTCGCATGATTATCGCTCACTAATCACCAAGCCGATGTTACGACCGTTTATAACGACAAAATGTCAATTATAGAAAACACATTGCGGCGTTTCAGACACATAACCGTTCCCTTGCTTTCTTGAACATGAACATCTCAATATAGCTTTCAAGCGCTATTAAACAAAAACTTTTTTTAGAAATTGTGCAGATCTACGCCACGTTTTGTCACCTTGATAAAAGGGCCGAAACGCTTTTTTGCAATGCTTCCATTTCTCAACAAAAGTTTCAATAAACGCCACTCTCGAAACCCAATCAGCAGGCAAACATGGCCAATAATAGCCTCCATTTAGCCGCAACACTTGTAGAGAATAGAAGGCCTGTTTATATGGGTTAGATTGTCCGGTGTAAATGTGCGATGACAGCAAAATCACCTGTCATTGGAAATTGCAGCAGATCTCATATTACCCCTGGCACGTATTTGAAAAAAAAAAAGCCACGTATCTTTGTTAAGTGCTAGTAGCACTGTCAAGCGTCACTAGAATTATCTTTATATTACCCCAACGGTTATATCAGTGGCACTCACGCGACCGCAAACCAATAACCAAAGACATACGAAACAGAGGCCCTCACCGCGTAAATGACGTTTGTGTGCCGTATAAAGACTATGTAAAGACTTTTCTGTTGTTGCAGTAGTTGAAACTATTGTGAACTAACGAAAGCATTCAAGCCTGTTTCCGTAGTTCTTGTTTTCTTCGATTTATCTCCCTGTACTGGGTTTTTAATGAAATCTACGTCGCAACTTAGATGTATATGCAGTCAGTGCAAATCTTTCAATTCAGAAGAAATTCTGTGTTACTGCCTACTTATTATTTTATAGATAAGAAACACCATGTAACTGCGAGTTGATAACGCTTCTCATAATCGTGCTGTTTTTTTTTTTTTTTTCTGTAGAAGTAATATTGTGCCAATCTTTTTCACAATGGTGTTAGGCAGAAGATATTGCTTTTTTAGTTTGAAAGTGAGACTTCACAAAGCTTCATTTGCTTATTTACCCAGACATTTCTCCGTGTAAAACAATTCTAGAACGGTTCTGTTCTGTTTATTCTGTTTAACTTCTTTTACAGTGACCATATATTACAATCTTGTGGTAACGACACCTACATCACCGGTTCCTACTGAGTGTAAAACTAAATATGATGGAATTGTTACCAGTGGAAGTCAGACCATTTATACAACGGATTGCGGGACCTCAGCCCAAACCACTGGCTGATGAAAAGGACAACTCCTACGAAGCATCCAGTTTATAGATGTGTCTCCTTCTTTGTAGGTGGTCTATAGAAGCGAAAAGGGCAACCTTTATTCTCATAGATGATAATTGTTGTTAGAACATTTTACATTTAGGTGCATAAATAAAAGCCATGCAAGTGAACTGCTTAGTTACTTGTTACAGATTATTATCAGCATAGCAATAATTTTCCCTGCGGTCACCTTGCTGGTATCCAGCTTGTTTTGTTGTTCTCGAAATCTGTTTCAAAAGATGATTCCTTGAGACGTGCACCATCATACGCGTTCGATAATACCGGCACGGAGTGAACGATGAATGACAGTTTATTTTGCCTTAAAGAAGGTCATCAAGCCATAGGCTTTTATAGGAGCTCAGCAGTAAAACAGGCTTTGTATATTCCAAAGAGTGCATCACGCAGACATTTTCGACATTGGTCCATGCGCCAGAAAACAACATTTATCAGCACCACAACCATCGTCTTCACTTTTACCCCATAGATTTTTGTTTATACCCATATATGTCCAATATTGCGCAATTAGGTGGCATACGTGACAACCAAATGGGATAATACCAGCCATGATTGACCTATTCAAGACGACTAGTCAAATGTTCACTGCTTGTGCAACTTTCCACTCATAGACTTTAATTAGGTAGGTCTTGTCAAAACTCTCTGAAGGCGGAATTTTAGTTTAACGATGCAGAAAAACACAAACCGATAGGACGGAGGGCACCTTCCTGATATAGATATATTCTATTATAAGCCGGCTCTTCGACAGGAAACGTCGCATCACGGGTGTGAGGCTTTTGTGGTAGAAGTGTTGTAGGCCACTACGGCTGAAGTGGCAACAAAATGTGTTTGGTGGCTTGGCTTGTCCTTTTTGAAAACGATTACTTCATTCTCGCTATTATCAACAGCAACACTTCCTTTTTTATAAGAAACCGCGACCCATGATGGTGAATTATTGACTGTGTTGCTAGTGGCGGCCACATGGCAGCGCACGAAAAATGCAAGTACGCAACGAGGAAATACTAGGCTGCACTTTAACCATTTCATTTTTCATTTAATTTTTCTTCGCGATGTAAAAAAACATTTTAACAAATATGAAAACACTTCTGCACAAACTAAGCGAGATTAAGTTCGTCAACAATATTGCTGAGCTGCTAGTACTGGTGGCATATGATCACTGGTGTATTAACTGTTTCTCGAGGCGCGGGGGTCTAACCTCAAATCATTACAACACCTTTGGCTGATCAGGACACCACAAGATGGCTTGCGTGTTCGGCTCCCATGTAAAAGCACGTGACAGATTCCTTTCTCATCGTCTTCCACTCCCTAACCCTGTGACATTCGTTCTGCGGAGCGGGTCGAAGACCTGAACACTGCCAATGATAAGGGGAGTGACTCCATGAATGCTCTGTGAATAACCCCGTTGCCTATGAGTATTCTACGTAGCCTTTGGCTCTCTCCCTCCTCCCCCTTTTACAGCGGAGCTGTATATGTCTACCCTTCCATATATTTTTAAATATTTGCCTTCAAAACTTCCGCGCCGTCTATGAGGAAGTAAAACAAACCAGTAAGGGCCCATTCACACTTGCGACTAGAGGACGTCCCGCGACCGATTGCGACTGGCGACCAGAAAGCTACTCAAGAAGAACGATGTTCACATTGAGAAATGCGACCGACGAGTCGCTAAACCGAAATGCCTCGTGATATGCCGTTCACGTCTGCTTGTAATGTCATCGCCGCGTAGAATAAGCGTCAGCGTATTCGGACGTCCTCTTCCTTCGCATCTGATTGGTGTAGTCGTTCGGCGACTACGGTCACGCGATTGAACATTGAGCACCGAGCGACTGGCCCGAAACGGTCGCCTTTCGAGAAAAGCAAACATTTGTGACTACTTGCACCTGGCGGCTTTGCGACTAACTTGGTTGCGCGACCTCGCCTAGTCACAAGTGTGAATGGGCCCTAAGGCATATGCTGACATCTGGCGTAGCAAGATGAAAGCTAAGACCAGCCAATACATGAAGTTTCATACAATAATTACTAGAGGGAATTCTGGCACTAGTGTCAATCAGGACTGCAATCAGGGCAGTCCAGCCAGCAAGGGAATTATGGGAAGTACATGTATTTGCCTAGATTCCGTCCTTCGGACTCTAAAGGTCATTTCGACTTTGTAAATTCGTCACTTTCAACAAAGAAATGCATAATAAAAAATCACCAAGCCTTCCCCTGTCGAGAAAATGGGGGTAAGAGAAGCTTGTGGCAAGAAGACGCTGCCGCAGTCGTTCCGCTTCGTTTGCCCTAAGCTCAGGGTCGGCGGCTCTTCGCTGGCGTTTGAGCTCAACATCGCGCTCCCGGAAGTTGGGGTCCAAGGCTCTTCGGTGACGTTTCGCCTTGGCTTCTGAAGCCCTCATACCAGAATCGGCACGTTGAGGACCGAGTGAGTCCGCGGCGCTGTTGCTCAAACACCGCCTGCTCCACGACGGAACGCACCACGCGGGGCCTTCCCATCCGGCTACAACCCTATGGCACGCACCGCCCAAACCGCAAGTCTTGTCAAGAAGACTCTAACCGCACAGCCTCACGAAATTCAAGACACTGAAATCGAACACACCATAGGGGATGTGTTTCCCGCTCGCACGAATCAGCATGGCCTATACCTGGTCAACCTCTTCAGCCCGCCGCGGGAGCAGCTACTCCACTACGCCCACTTCGTCCGGGAACTTCGCAAGAGCGTTAACGGCAACCGGCTTGTTGTAGTAGGGGACTTTATTGCCCCACCGTTGACCTGGGGTTACCCCAATACCATTAAAAAAGGGGCACGGGTTCACGAAGCCGCACAGCAGCATGGTCTTACGCTATCGAATAACCTACTCCAACCCACCCGAGTGGGCAACAGCGTGTCGAGGGACACCAATCGTGATCTCACGCTCAAACGAGACGTGCGAAAGGCCACATGGACCCGCCTCCCGGACACGCTAGGGAGCGATCACCACATCATTCAAATCGAGATTGAAAATCTCACTGGGCGCCCAATACAGAAAAGGCGCAACTCACTGACTGGAACGCGTATAGGAATTGGCTTGACAACGTTTCGGAGATCGAAGACATTGAACTTTGGCAAAACGATATCGTAGGTGCGGCTGACTGCCACACCAGGATGATTCAACTAGAAGAGGACAATCTGGTGCCCGATAATCACCTATTGCACTTATGAGAGGCTCGGCGATCGCTCCTCAAACGATGGCGATGGAAAAGGCTCAACCGCAAGCTCAAGCGCCGAATTGCCTTATTAACCACGCAGGCAAAGGAGTACGATGAACAGCTAGCAAGCCAGAACTGGCGGTCCTTCTGCCACCAACTTCAAGGGACCCTCAGCACATAGAAGACAGGGAATATATTTAGAGCCCTGGTCGGCGACACCCACACCAAAACCCAACAAAGACATGTAGTTCACCGACTCATCCTCAACTATGGCTTCAGATGAAGCTACACGGCTCAGCTAACCTGCAAACCACTGCCATTAACTGTCGCCCCCAGGGAGTTCCAAGCGAAGACCTAGATTGGCCTTTCACACAGGCAGAGTTACAGGCGGTCCTCGCTAGGCTAACACGCAATACGAGCCTGGTCAAAGACAGAGTCACCAACGAGCACCGTCGACAGCTACCCCTTCGGGTATTGGTGGCTCTTCTTCGGTGCTATAACGACTGCTGAATTAAGGGCGAGCTACCAACTGCCTGGAAGCATTCGGATGTAACCATGGTACTCAACTCAAACAAACCCCTCTCCATCGCAAATCTCCGCCCTATGTCTCTTACGTCCTACGCCGGGAAACTGAACACATCGTCAGCGAGCGGCTCAGCACACATCTCGACGAAAACAATCGCTATCCGCACACCATGTTCGGCTTCCGCTAGATGCTCTCCACGCAGGACGTCCTCTTTTAGCTATAGGAATGTATTGTTGACCAAAGCAAGTCATATTTTCTACCTCTAACGTAAAGGACTCCTTCGATAACTTGATCCATGAAGTCATTCTCCGTAACCTAGACAATAACGGCTGCGGCACCAAAACATGCGTTTTCCTCACCAACCGTATGGCCACGGTGGGGATTACCAACCCCCGCAGCAAGACATTTCACCTACCTAACAGGGGTATGCCACAAGGTTCCGTAGTCTCGCTACTCCTCTTCAACATGGCCCTCCTCAAACTTCCGCGACTCCTAGACACCATCCAAGAGATATGCCACGCTCTATATGCAGATGATATCAAACTGTGGACGAGAGGTGCAAGCACGGGCGAACAGGAGGACCGCCTTCCGGAGGCGGCCAACATCATCGAACGGTACCTCAACACCTGCGGCCTCTACTCTGCCCTGGATAAATCCGAGCTGTTAGTACTCGGGCCATGCACCAGGGGCATGCCTCCAAGCCACGACGCACCGGACCAACAAGTCCTTCAGTGACTCCCGATAGGGAAGGTCGACTCGCTTCGAATCCTCGGAGTCCATATTGACACGTATACATGTTTATCTTTCACCGGTCGCCGCTTTCCACCGGCTAACAAATGTTAAATGTTATCGCTCGGCGCAGGGCGCGCCTGTATCGGAAGTTTCTACAACGTTATCGATGCTTCTTTCCGTTGCCTGTTTTCACCGACGCTTATGTTATCTGATTGTATGACCGACGCGAATTGCCTAGAACTTTCTGGAAGACCCGCGGGCACCAGGGATTAATCTGGAACATTCGATGACTTAGGTATAAAAGCCGACGCGTTTCGCCGCTGATCAGATTTTCGACGATCGCCGACTGTGTTCGCCGCTATCGTTGTGCTTTGAGTGTAGCTTGCATTCGTGGGCACAGGTTCGCACAATAAACAACCACTTTCGTCATACACAGTTTTACGACTGTTTTCTTTACCGTCACCACTACATGACAATATACACAAGGACGGGTCTGGCTCCGCCACACTCCCCCAGGCTACAGCTTACTCGTCTCATACGGCGGGTGGCCAATCACCGCAATCGCCTCAAAGAGCACGACACCTTGCGAATGGTAGCAGCCCTCCATTACAGCCATATTACGTACGGAAATCCTGACCTTAACGACAGCACAGAAACAAAAGCTAAACCTCCAAATACGAAAGGCCACGAAGCTCGCCCTAGGACTGCCGACAACCGCCTCCACTGACCGATAGTTTCGCATGGGAGCTCACAACTCCTGGGAAGAACTCACGGAGACACACCTCATTAACCAGATCGAGAGACTCAAAGTCACAACCACAGGTCCAGCAGCGCTCAGACGCATAGTATACGCAACCAACCTATAACTAGATGGGGAACGTGAGGACAATATCACGTCAACGCTCCGAGAATGTCTACAAGTTGATCGCATCTCTCGGAACATGGATCCAGACGACCATTGAGTCAGACGGCTCGCCAGGGTAAACGCCATCAAACACAAGCACCGTAACGACTCGCAGGCGCGCTACGTGGACGCAGCCAAGCATCTGGGCCGAAACGCCTTCGCCATCAGTGTCACACACTATTGCGTGGCGACACTGGCCTTGGCGACCATTCTCGCTAAACACGCGGACACAGCTGAGGAGGGCGCTATAGCACTCGCCGCCCATAGAAGCGAGGATGCCACAGTGGTCTTCCCCGACTCTCAAACAGCGGCACGCAACCACATGAAGGGCAGGATCTCCATCAAAGCGATCAACATACTGAGACGTGGCGACACTCCTCCCCACTACACCTGCGTCATGTTGGTTCCCCTCTCTTCCCCCCCCCCCCCCCGCCCCCATCGCACACACCACCACGCCGCGCGGAGCCGGAGGCTTGAAATGCCCTCGCAATGCAAGGCAAACTATAGCAACCCAGTCGTTTATCGTAGTGCTACTCCCAGTCCCCTAAAAATGTTTCACAGCATGTGCGCCGGCTTATGTATTTGACATAGCGATGGAGTTCTATATTCTCGCATGCTGGTTGTGTTCCATTAAAAGTAGGTGTCGGTTTCACCCAAACATGCCAGCCAATTGGCATTCCTTTGCTCTCAAGAAAAGATTGTGGTTTAAAATCCTAAACCACTGACTTTCTTTTCCCCTGTGTACATTGCAATTTCTCGCATGTTTTAGTTGAACTTCACCTTTCACTGTTGCCATTTTTCTTAATTCTTCTTTAACTGTGCTCTGCTGTGATTGACTAGTGCGATGTATCTTAATAAAGCGGAGCTTTATATGTCTATAGTCCGATACAACTTAATTCTGCCGTGAATCCCCGCTAGCCACTGTTCCTCCGCGAGACTGCAAATAGTTCGTACTTCAAAGTTTCCCTATTACCTAAATAAGGCGGTAACCACAAAAGTAAAACTTTAAACGCGTAATTTTATATGTTTTCACACCACTATTATAGTAGAAAGTACAAGTACAACAATTACAGTCGTATAAAGTATGACGGCCTTTTGAAAACGTCGCATGACGATTTTGTTTGCTTCTGTGATTAGCTGGCGGAATAACACAAACCCGCGCGCTCCATCTGCCTTTTTGGCCAACTGCTGTTTTTAAAGTTGTATCTAACTATATGCGAAATCGCATATGGCTAGGCGAAATCGCTTGTGTACACAAAACTATAATCATCAGCATTCGCTCGAGCGTCATCGTATTCTTCCCTAGCTGGCTCGTTGGCGCCCCTCGGGTTGCGCTCGTGCTCGGCATGCACTCGTGCCACTGCTCCCGCGTTCGTCGTCGTCGTCTGCTTTCATAGCTGGCTGCGTAGCCGCTACTCATTCCAGCGCAGAATTCCACTTCTCTTCTGTCGTCGTAATGGGGAGGCCGCGTTTACGGCGCTATGAGCCTTTGCTTGAGGGGGTATGAGCTATTCATTGTCTTACGTGACGAACAGATTTAATTTTTGACGCAATTTGAATTCGAAGAATCTTAAGCGGCAGTGGCAGGCGAATGCTGCTAACCACGCCGCCGAGCAAACTCAAGACATCGAATGCAAGCGACAACGGCGAACTGCGGGCATACCGTCAGTGACGTTCTATCCGTCGCAGCCGAACGTGTGTGTAACCTTACAATTGAGAAATACTTTAACGAACCCTAGGGATTAACCCGGTGATAAATACCGGGGCCGGACGTTTCAGCTTCGCTGGTTAACCATCTTCACTGAGTGGTAGGGCCGACAATTTTTTTATGTTCTGGACTAAGTGCCATTTATAACACATATTGTTCATCTTGTCGAACGAAAATATTGCCAACTATATTTAGTCTTTAACAAGGTAAAGAGTGTCTTTATCTAGCGTTTATACGCTTGTGTTTCAAACTTGGTTCCACCTCTCAAATATTAAAATAGGGCCCTACAAAAGTAGATAACTGCGTTTCAGCCTTCTTGAAAGTGCCCGGTAAAACATTCGATTAATCGATCAATCGATGAAAAACCCTGCATCGAAAGCGATTATTCGATTAAATTCTAAAAGGATGAGCGATTAATCGTTAATCGAATAAAATTATTATTCGACCATCCCTATGTCGTTATTCAAGCTTCGTCATCTTTTTCCCGTCAGGCCGTGGTTGTCTCGCCTTCTGCCCCAACCCAGTGGCCCGCCTTGTCAACTAGCTTGGGTCAGAATGACCAGGCTCGTGTTCATGATGCCGCGGTGGCCATTGCATCACCGTCATTCTAGCTTTTTCATCTGGCACTCGTCATACTGTCGCCATCACGTCATCGTCCTCATATAGTCATCATGCATTAGTTGTCACCCCATCATAGTGATGTCGTCATGGTTGTTCAATCGTTGTCATTCCAGCTTCGTGACTGAGTCTCGTAAAGCTGTCGTCATCACGCCTTCTACTCCGACTAAGCGGTCCAAATTACCTAATGCCTTAGGCCACTAGGTTTATGTTTGGGGTCGTGATGTCCTCGTATTCTTTGCACCGTCATCATTGCAGCTTTGTCACTCGACTCCCGTCATCCTAGGATAATCACCACAGGATGACTCCCGTCATCATTGTCAGGAAATCAGTAACATGTCTCCATTGTAAGACCGCCGTCTTAATAGCTTCATAATCGTGCCATCATCGTCACTAAAGCTTCGTCCTCCAACCCTCGTCATGCCGTCATCTTCACGACATCGTCGTCATACATCCTTCGCGACATGGTCCGCGTTACACATTGTCATCATACACTCGTCGTCGTGACACTGTTTTCATGCCATTGTCACCACTGCTTCATCACCAAAGAGTCATCGTGACGCAATGGTTTTATACCGTCGTCGAGATGCCGTCGGGCTCATTCTATCATCGTCATTGTAACGTTGACATGCCATCGTCGTCATACTGTTGTCGTCAATCCACCGTCGCAAAGCTTTCATTTCACCACCTTCATCACTTCAGCATGGTCTTGCTATTATTGACATGCTATCGTCGTCATACTCCCTTCGTCAGTTCTGCGACGTCATTCCGTTTTTTTTATTATATCGTAAACATGCTGTAGTCAATGAATCATGATTATGCCGCAGCTGTCATGTCGCCATCGTCGGGCTGTCACTAAAATTCCTCGTTTGCGAGACCGTCGCCGCAGTGCCGTCGTAGTCTTGCCATAATCGTCACACCAGCTTCGTCATCTCACTCTCTGATACGGTCGTCGTCACACCATCGTTGTCATACAGCTTTCGCGATGCAGTCGTCATTGCGCCTTTATCATCATACACTCCTGGTCATCCCATTGCTCTAATTCCGTTGCCAGGCCAGCGTCATCATTGCATCGTGGTCATCCAGTCCTTGTCATCCATTGGATATAGGCCGTTGTCGGGATGCTGTCGCCTTCATTCCACCGTCATCGTTGTAACATCGACATCCGCCTCTCCTCAGGGCGTCATCTTCAAGCTGTCTTTTATGGCGATAGCAATTATATGGACACTCCAAGCGCATTTCTGCCGTCATCGTTGCCGTCGTCGTCACCGTGAGGTTTGGTATAAACTCCAACGGCGATGAAGCATTGGCCGCGCGCGAGGCACGGGGTGGAGGCGTTGGAGACGGCGGGGGGGGGGGGGGGGAGGGGGGATGCATTTGCTCTTGGGGCTACTGCTCACGAAGCTGCCGCCGGGCGCCTATCTGGAAAGCGATCTGCGATGTGGCCGAAGTGTGCGCCGACGGGGGCCTTATCTTCAAAGCGACCTTCGATAAGAACAAAGTGCATGCGCCGAGTACCGATAGCTTCGCATGCGCAGTGCTTTCGACGTTTAGTTCGCGTTGAAGCGAGAGCCATTGAGAACGTCACTTTGCTCGCTACCGCTGGCGCGCTTTCTCAGTCCAGCGTTTTGAAGAGTTTACGCGGTCATCAAACGAGATAAGTTCATG
This sequence comes from Dermacentor silvarum, assembly GCF_013339745.2. Taxonomy (NCBI): domain Eukaryota; kingdom Metazoa; phylum Arthropoda; class Arachnida; order Ixodida; family Ixodidae; genus Dermacentor; species Dermacentor silvarum. Next base: position 75,425,202 of record NC_051160.1, read on the forward strand.
TTTATCTGTGCGCGCGTGACACCGTGCTTGTTTATTTAGTTAGTAAGCGAATATTTACAGCTTTATAAGGCTGATAAAACTACTATATTTAGTTTGTATAGCTGTCTACTAATTTTCTATTGCAAGCGATGCTTCGCCTTTCGGGCGAAACTGCGACTTTTTTACTATCGTCATCGCTTCAGGTCGCCATGGCATTGTCGTCATGCCGCAATCTTCATAACATGTTCGTCGATCCATCAACGTCATTTATTCTTGATCGTTTCATCGTAATCATGCTGTCGTCATTACCTCGTGATTAGGTTGCCGTTTTCGTGCCACCGTCTTCAATGTGTTGTCGTCGCACAGACAATTTCATGAATCCGCTGTCATAGAGTCATCGTCATGTCATTATGATCGTGCCATCGTCGTCATTGCTGCTTCTTCATCTGATTGTCGTCAAACCTCGTCAACAAGCCATCGTTGCCACACAGTCGTCGCCATCTTATTGCCCTCATGTCATCGTTGTTATGTTGGCATTCTTGTACCATCGTCCTCAATTAGTGATCAACATCTCGTTGTTAATTGTCATGTGGTCGCCGTCACAAGCCTTTGTCGTTCTGTCAGTATCATTCATTCTTCCTCATTTCATCGTCCCTGTGGGGGCGTCATACCGTCGTCATCATAACTCTATGTTCACAGGCGACGTCGGAAAGCGAGTTCCATAGCAAAGTGGAATCATAGCTGAATATGTAGACTAAAGGCCAAGCAACGAAAGTCTCAAAATGACCACTACACGCGTTAAATAAACGTGACCTCCGGAATATGGACTGTGGCTACACGTTGCTCAATTGTTATTCGCATTACCATCCACAGCCATCGTTAGATAAGCTGTGCCGTAATTTTTAAGGCGAAAGCCTTAGGTGTCTATGTTAGCTGTGCCCTTGCGGTGACCTTGCAGTGCCCTTGCATAAACTGTGCAGTGACGAAAAATGACAGACGCCGAAAGAAGTGAAAATAAATATAAAAATTACGGATTGATGTCGCATTTTTCAGGGAGGTTCCTATAAACGCAGTAAATTATTGGCTCTGAAAAGAAAAGTTGGTACATTTTGGTCTGGGTGGCTATCGAACCCGGACATCCGCGATGCGAGACGAGCACGCTTCCCTGAAGCTACGGGTGCTCCACTGTTGCGGCTTACTAAAGGTGTGCCTAGTGCGTGCCTGACTGCACACGTCATGTGGTAACAGAGACGCGCTCGTGGCACTGCGCATGCGTTCGTCGTGGTCGTTTTCTTCCAAATCTTGTTCCGATGCCGCTGATCACGCCAGCGTTCCCATACTGCCCCTCGCGCTCGTGCCACTGCTCGTGCATTCGCCATCGTCTTCTTCCACAGCTGGCAGACTTTCGCCTTCTCGTTTAGAACAGTGTAACACTTGCTTTCTTGTTATAGGGGCCGAAAAATTATATCATTCGTCAAGTGTGACCAAGGCATGGTTTCCCGCAGGGGAGCTCATAGGAGTTTCGTGAAGATACCAAAATCATCGTCATCACTGTTGTCAACCCACTTATCTTCGCTTTTGTTAATCTGTAACACGCGATTCACTGCCGCCTATTGTAGTACCATAGCAAAGCATACCTCTAAACGGAAGAGTGCAGTATTCGATGTATTGCGTAATAAAGAGGATACATGCCCACACTGAGCAGTGCACATTCATTATAATGCCACCTGGGAATGTACCAGTACAAAACACCTTATCTCCCATCCTACACCTCATACAAGAACAGTCTGTGCTGTCCAGCTCGAACCAGAATGACGAGTGACAGCTGGTGTGCTGGTCCTGGTGTCAGGGATAGCTACACTTGTCCATACTGATTACTTCATTCCCTGGCGCAAGCATGAAGCAAAAAGCCAGCTTTGGTTTATTTCTTTAGGCGAAAGCAATGTTTTTCTCACCCTCTTCTCAGCTGAAGTGGCAAAAAATGTATCCAAGAAGATGGTACCTATATAAATTTATCGTGGGAATTCTCACAATTTTGCCAATAGTATCACATTCATTATCAAGCTGCGTAATATACCACATTCTTTTCACACTCTTGTTACACGGAGCTTGCCAAGTAAAGTACTTTCATGTTGATGGTGGCCACAGTATCTTTAGAGGTTACGGCTGAATAAACAAAATTCAATATACGCTTATCAACGTGAATAATATCAGCGCAATTTACCAGCGCGAACCTATTACAATTTGTTGCAATCAACCCAGTCCTTTTGAGCAATACTGACTTCAACTGGAACAAATGATTGTAAGCCTTAAGAGCCTCAAGTGTAAGCGTAGTGTTAAATAAAAATATTCAGAAGACAAATTTAATGTTCACTAGCCCGGCAAGAAAACAAGAATTCGTGGTCCCCAGTAAGCCTCTAAAATCAATGCAGGATTACGTTTGACGAGGTCCATTGGTCACATGAGACTGTGATCACAAGAAATAAATTTACAGAAAAATAACACTGCTTTAGAGTGAATGTGGAAGCTTTACCAAATCCTAATTGGCAGCTTGCCACTGCCATTGAAACGAAAATTATGCGATCATTGTATTCTACCGGTGCTAATATTTGGCGCAGTAACTTGAATCTTAACAAAGGAACTCGTAAGCTTATGGACCGCGCAAACAGCCATCAAACAAAATATGTTACGCATAATGTTAAGAGAAATATAGCAGTGTGGATCAGCGATCAAACAGTGATAGCCGACATTCTAGTTCAAATTAAGAGAAATACATATAGCAGACAAGGCTAAGTAATGTATAGTCAAAATAACACTAGTATGTAGGAATTGTTTGTGCAGGAGGGATATGTGGTGGTATAATATGCAGCCATGAATATGCACTTGTCCACCTTAAATAATAGTTAATATGTCCTAGACAAACGTGGTTATGCCAAACTATGCATTTATTGACCATCTGCTTATATCCTCCTGGCAAACAAATAATGACACTTATATAACAGCAACTTAGAAAAACAACGTGAGCAGCACTGATCACACACCTAACTATATTTCAATTAAACATCAAGGTTTCGTATCGCATATTAAGAAACTCGACCAACAGCTACAACTACAACACAATATATGTTGCCTTCCCCTTTAGGTCAGACTGAATTTTTAAAATTTTTTGTCAAGTTCTCTTATTTCAGTGGCCGACAACAATTTAAACTTATTAACAACAGAACAAATACCGCCCTTCTCACTTTTTAATGTACAAAAACACAGCACAGTACCACTGCGGTTGGATACTATGTCTTCCCAAGCATCCAGCCGGTCTTTTTGTCTAAGATATGGCAGCAAGTCTGAAGTAGTCAACACAGCACATGGGGTAGAGTAACAACGGGAAGTCCTCCAAGCACTGACAGCCAGCCTTAACTTTTGCCGAGGATGGCCAGCAGCACAAGTGATACACACATGCCTCCCTCGGTAGCTTCACTTGCATCCAGAGACCTCAATGGTTTCCAAGTCAATAATGCGGTAACCTGCAGAGACATGACGAATTACATCTAACTATGAAGTGCCCTATCAAAAACTGAAGCAAGACACGTTTACCTTGAAAACAGGCTATAAAAATGCTTACAAAGAATTTAAGCTTCACGTAAATGTGAAACAAACAACAGTGACCTAACGCATGAGAATAATACAAAACATCAAACACAAATTTCAGTAAAACCTAACAATTATAGCCACAAGTTTGGACACAAGAGCAAGGAAAGCACAATAAACACAACCCACAACTTCTACTTTTATTGCGCTAAGCAGTTAAGACCTTAGTATCAACATAATCCTTTAACATAAAGCTTGCTTGCAATGCCACGGCTGCTCGTTACACCCAGTTCAGTCTTGGAAGAGAACAAAAATTAAGAAATGAATTGGATGCTGTGCCACTGTACCAAAACCACATTTCATTCGTGATGAAGGAAAGTTAATGGAGTAAGTGATAAATTTGACTTGTTGCAACATATTGGTGAATTGCAGCACAGATATGGACAACGGCAGAAAAGACGAGATGACAGACGTGTGCTAACTTCTAAGAAAAAGCTTTATTTTCGGCGACCCATGTTTATAGCCGTCACTCATAACATTCCACAAGCATAACTCACACCCTTAGAAAGGTGAACTCTTTGTCTGACAAGTCTACAGCTCTGTGTGTTGACACACACAGAGCTAAATCGCGCAATCTTTTTAGCCTCAAATATTTCACGTGTGTGTTGATCACCGTTTCTGCTTACAACAGTACACTGAGCAAACAATGGTTCACAGCACACGAACTGCAACGACATGCAAGCCAACGGTCACACACGCTTTTCTTGACAATGTATGAGTGTTCTCTCAGCCAGTCAATGATACAGCGTCTGATAACAAACAAACTGATAAGTCAGCACTGGTACATATTGTTACGGTGAAGGGAAAGAAGAAGGTGACGCGAACGAGAGCAAGACGAAGACTCTGGCCGTTGCCTGAACGCCATATTTCTTCGCTTGTAAATATACATTCTTCTACACTCGTGGGCCTGCTTTCTTCCTGCAACATTTTGGTGGAAGGTGCTGGGTACAATCGCGGAACTTCGCAGCGGACGTCACCTACCTGCCGCCACAATGGCAGATCAACCGACACAACCAGCAACGCCTCAGCAGTCCACGCCAACGGTCATCCTCACTCATCTGCGGGACCCGGGGACATTTTGTGGCACAGACAACACCGACGTCGAGGACTGGCTTGCGATGTACGAACGAGTGTGCGACAACAACAGATGGGATCCAACAATGATGCTAGCAAACCTCATGTTTTATCTGAAAGGAACTGCGAAGCAATGGTACGATACGCATGAAGCTGACCTAACAAGCTGGGATGTCTGCAAAGAAAAAACGCGAGACCTGTTTGGCAGACCTGTCGGTCGTCAGTTGGCAGCAAAAAAAGAACTTGCATGCCGCGCTCAGACGTCCACAGAATCCTATGTCGTGTACATACAAGATGTGCTGGCTCTCTGCCGCAAGGCTGATAATACCATGACCGAGGCGGACAAGATTGGTCACATACTAAAAGGTATTGCAGACGACGTCTTCAATCTCCTAATGTATAAGGATTGTGCCACTGTGGATGCAATTATAAAGGAGTGCCGGCGCTTCGCACAAGCGAAAGGCCGCCGCGTCCCTCAACATTTCGACAGACTGCTAAATACCGCCGTGACCTCTTCGTGCGAAGACCCGCCGCGGTTCGTTCAGCCGACAGGATCAGCAGATCTAACGCGTATCGTTCGCCGTGAGCTTGAGGCCATGGCTCCGGCTCCAATTCGTTCCGAGTGTCGGGAAAGTGTGCCCGCTATCTCACTTATACAAGCGGTCGTTCAGGAGGAAATAGCGAGTTTGGGCATTCCATCTCTCTGCTCGGTCCGCCATACGAACACCTACCAGATTTCTCCGGCCACTCGCTCCCAGACGCAAAGCTTTCCGCCACTCCGCCGCAACCCCGCTTACTGGCGCACAGCGGATGACAGACCCATCTGTTTTAATTGTTCCGGTATTGGACACATCGCCCGTCATTGCCGTAACCGCTGGTCGTCGTCTCCTCGGTGGTCGTCTCCGAGTCACTACCGCCAAGTACCAGACAATCGCACTTTCTCGCCCTACACGCCGCCTAGGAACATCAACGCCGACAGTGCTCCACCAAGATCCAGCCGCTCCCCGTCTCCGCAAGGCCGTCGGTCCCGTTCAGCTCTCGTTCACCGCTCTTCGTCCCCATCTGCAAGCAGTCGCTATCCTTCGGGAAAATAGGCGGTGCAGCTCCCGGAGGTGAAGCTGAAACTCCGACCCGGCCCACAAATCCTTTGTTGACCGTGCCTACACGTGGAAACCTACTGGACATTGAAGTTGATGGTGTTCCTGTTACATCTCTCGTTGACACAGGAGCGCAGCTTTCATTTATGAGCGCTGCTCTCCGCCGAAGGCTCAAAAAGGTTCTGACGCCCGCCGTACCGTGCACTGTGCGAGTCGCCGATGGGAGTACTTCACCTGTTCTTGGAATGGGCACACTACGTGTGACAATTGCGGGCCATTATAGCGTTGTTTTATTTATCGTCCTTGAGCACTGTCCACACGACCTAATTCTCGGCCTCGACTTTCTTTCGAAACACTCTGCCCAATTTGACAGCTCCGCAGGTGTTGTACAGCTGGATCTGCCGCTTCCTGCCGACGCAGACGCAACAACTTGTGCTTCACCCCGCTTATGTTCTGCTGAGTTTGCAAGGCTGTCTCCACAGGCGGCTACCAATGTCCTCCTGACGCCTTGTCCTCCCGTACCTGATGGCGAGTACGTCGTGTCCCCGCTTACTGACGTGGTTTTGTCACGAAATATTGCCCTACCGAGCACCTTAATCCGGATCCTCGAAAACTGCGCTCGGGTGCCCATCCTCAATTTTGGATTTTCGACGCATGTGCTGCCACACGGCATTGCCGTCGCACTTATCACTCCTTTGGATGAATTTGAGATTTCTTCTTCGGCCTCCGAATCCTTCCTGAGTACCAACGCACCTTTGTCACCCATTCCTTCGTGCTCGACGCCTGCGGACGATGTTTGTAAGATGATCGCCCCTGACCTTCCTTCCGAGCAAAGAATAGCTCTTCGTCACCTCCTGTCATCTTATCGGGATATCTTTGATTTGGACGACCGTCCACTTGGTCAGACATCTGTTGTCATGCATCGCTTCAACACCGGTGACGCCAGCCCCATTCATAGGCGGCCATATCGTGTCTCTGCAACAGAAAGGGCCATAATCCAGAAAGAGGTCGACAAGATGATGGACAAGGACATCATTGAACCTTCCAGTAGCCCGTGGGCATCACCAGTTGTCTTAGTAAAGAAAAAAGACAACGGGTGGCGCTTCTGCGTTGACTACCGTCACCTCAACAAGATAACAAAGAAGGATGTTTACCCCCTGCCTCGCATTGACGACGCTCTTGATTGCCTTCACGTATCCCAATACTTTTCATCAATTGACCTCCGCTCCGGCTATTGGCAGATTAGCGTCGACGAGATGGACCGTGAGAAAACCGCCTTCGTCACACCGGACGGTCTGTACCAATTTAAAGTCATGCCCTTTGGATTATGCAATGCGCCAGCTACATTCGAGCGCATGATGGACTCTCTGCTGCGCGGCTTGAAGTGGTCTACATGCCTCTGTTACCTCGACGATGTGATTGTGTTTTCGTCGAACTTTGAGAGCCACCTGAGGCGCCTCACGACCATACTCTCCGTGTTTCGCAGGGCTGGCCTTCAGCTAAACTCCTCCAAGTGCCATTTCGGTCGCCGTGAAATTACCATGCTCGGTGATCTCGTAAACGCCGCCGCAATCCAACGTGATCCACAAAAAGTCCACGCCGTGCGCCATTTTCCTGTACCTTGTTCAACAAACAATGTCCGTAGTTTTCTGGGCTTATGCTCTTATTTCCGGCGATTTGTGAAGCAATTTTCCGACATCGCTCAGCCTCTCACTGACCTTCTTAAGAAAGATGCCTCTTTCTCTTGGGGACCACTGCAGGAGCAAGCCTTCTCTACCCTGATCGAGCGGCTTACAACTTCCCCGATTCTGTCACACTTTGACCCTTCTGCGCCTACTGAAGTACGAACTGACGCGAGTGGTTATGACATCGGCGCTGTCCTCGCTCAACGTCAACACGGCCACGACCGTGTCATCGCTTACGCCAGCCGCCTTCTTTCCACGCCCGAGCGAAATTACTCCATCACTGAGAGGGAATGCCTCGCGCTCGTATGGGCGGTCGCGAAATTTCGGCCCTACCTTTTCGGTCAGAGCTTCTGCGTCGTAACCGATCTTCACGCCCTCCGCTGGCTCTCCTCTTTAAAGGACCCAACTGGACGACTTGCACGTTGGGCATTGCGTCTACAAGAATATACCTTTTCTATTATGTATAAGTCAGGGCGCCTGCATAAAGACGCTGACTGCCTGTCCCGCAATCCCATGGATCAACCGGACGATACCGATGCAGACTCGGACATCAGTATTCTGTCCCTCTCCGGCTTTCTCCATATTGGCGACGAGCAACGCCAAGATCCTGTTCTTCGAACACTTATGGAACGCCTAAGCTCCTCGCCTAATGACCCGTCTCTGCGGATGTTCACCTTGCGCGATGGAACTTTATACCGTCTTAGTGTTCGTCCTGATGGCCCGGAGCTCCTCCTAGTCGTTCCAAAGCACCTTCGACTGGCCGTGCTCCAGCAACTTCACGACGCTCCTACGGCTGGACATCTGGGCATCACTCGTACTTACGACCGCCTGCGGTGCCGCGTCTTCTGGCCCGGCATTTATCACTCTGTACGCCGTTATGTCACTTCTTGCGACCTGTGTCAGCGCCGCAAGACGCCTGCTATGCCTCCTGCTGGTTTGCTTCAACCAACTGCTATCCCTACAGAGCCCTTCTTCCGTGTGGGCCTCGACGTCCTTGGCCCCCTTCCTATTTCTATGAAAGGAAACAAATGGATTGCTGTAGCAACATATTATGCCACGAGATATGCCATTACACAAGCGATGCCAACCAGCTGCGCTACAGATGTCGCCGACTTCCTACTATACGACGTCATCCTGCATCACGGCGCCCCTCACCACTTACTCACGGATTGCGGCCGCTACTTTCTCTCGAAGGTCGTCGATGATCTGCTCCGCTCCTGTTCTACAGAACACCATCTCGCTACCGCATACCACCCTCAAACGAACGGCCTCACCGAATGACTCAACCGCACACTAACTGAAATGCTGGCCCTTTACGTTTCCCACCATCACAGCGACTGGGACGTCGCTTTACTGTGCATCACTTTCGCATACAACTCGTCCCGTCACGATACTACCGGATTCTCCCCATTTTACCTTTTGTATGGCCGCGACCCCACCTTGCCCTTCGACACGTTGCTACCTTCCGCAGTACAATCATCCAGCACTGGTTACTCTCGCGATGCTATTGCATTAGCCGCCCAGACCGAGAGGTCGCCCGTCATCGCCTCACAGTCTCGCAAGCTTCTCAAAAACGACGCTACGACCTTCGGCACCGAGACCACCATTTTTCACCTGGTTCCCTTGTCCTTCTCTGAACGCCATCACGTCGCGTCGGCTTGTCCGAAAAACTACTTTCCCGTTATTCTGGTCCATACCAGATCTTACGACAACTGTCCGACGTGACATAGGAGATCGCCCCAGTCGGTCAGCCTTCAGTGCCTCCCAACGTCACCAGCGATGTTGTTCACGTCGCCAGGCTCAAGCCCTATGTCCCCCCAATAAACGCCGCTCCACAACCTGCACCGGGACGGAGCTAACTCCACCGGGAGGGTGATGTTACGGTGAAGGGAAAGAAGAAGGTGACGCGAACGAGAGGAAGACGAAGACTCTGGCCATTGCCTGAACGCCATATTTATTCGCTTGTAAATGTACATTCTTCTAAACTCGTGGGTCTGCTTTCTTCCTGCAACAATATTTACTACAGGAAGATCACGGGTTAGCTCGTGATACGAGCAACAGGTGACTTCCGAAATTTCACTGGGTTAGCTTCTGAGACTATGCTATCGGCAAGGCTATTCAATAGCCTGTCACGTGCAAGCACCGATGAGTTATATTCGTCAGTATTACCGTAAACACGCGGGAAGCTTCGGTTATTGTATAGTCTACGTGATGTGTCTGGTGACTTGTCTAAACGTAAAAGATTTTCTTTAAACTGATAATCGTATTTGTAAAATAGGTACAAGAGGGCTATGTCACGGCGATTACTTAACTGTGGTAGAAAAACAGTGAGTTTAATTTGCGTTATGCTTCACTGGTGATAATAATTTTGAGAAATATTGCCAGCGGCTCTATTTCGAATTGCTTCTAAAATGGCAGTTAAATAGTTTTATAAGGGGACCAGATCGAAGCTTGCTGAGGTGAAAAGCTTATGATTATCTTTAATATTTTAGGACGCTAGTATTATTTTGGGTTGTGTTATGTAGGGGTCAATCTTTATTTCTAACACTGCAGCACCGCTTGCGTCTTAGGTATTGAAAAAAAGTTTCGCTGCTACCAAAACGAGTTTCTCTAAAGTAACAAATTTTAGCATCCCCTTTTCATTATACAAGCACCTGAAATGTGAAATTACAATACCGGTATGAAAAATCCATACTAGCTGGGCAAGCACTCGTCCCACAATTGGTTTATGCGCTTTGGCAGACACAAGTTTGAAAAAGAAGTACAGTCAGCAAGTTCATAATTACCTAAACCGTTTGTGATCGGAGTTATAGATGGTTTTATTTATCAACGAGTGTGCTAATTTCGAATTTAAAAGCACGAGTCTCGATAAAGGGACAAATGTCCTACGAGATGAGATCGATTGTAGATTAACCGGGAAATCCAGGCTTGTTTTTGCTAGCGAAAATCTGTTTCGCAGCTCCTATCGGCTAAGCCTGCGTTCTAGACTGACGTGCTACACAAAATTAAACGCGTCATAAGCGGTGTTCATCGATGTGAGGGGAGTAGGGACTCTGAGTGCGACTATCAGACGTCGAATTCCTGGAACGCTAACGCATAATCTGGGCCAACAAACTCGATTTGCAAGAAATGAAAGCTCGGCTCATTTATTCTTAGTAAACCCGCACCGCGCACAACCGATTAAGGACGCCGAAAGCTAGCCAACAAGTCCCGACTTGCAGCTCAGTATATTTTAGAAAATAATGTACCTATACATCCTAGGTAACTGCAATGACCATAGTGCTCAAATGTAGAAAGCAACTAGAAATAAATAAATAAACGAATAAATGAATGAATAAATAAATAAATATATGAGCAAAATGAAGGGAATGCGACTGGCACAATTTTTGTTAGTCATATCTTAAGAAGCCACAATGACACCAAGAACAGCATAGGGTAAATTGATTGTAGTTCCTCATTGAACTAAGGAAATGAAAAATAAATGGAAATTAGAGTGTACGAAAGAATAACTGACCGCTGGTGGCAAACGAAGCCACGTCTTCTCATTAGGCGTGCGATGCTCTTACATTACACGACATAAGCTGAGTGGAGAGTAATCGCTTGTTTGTTAACTTCACGTCTCCTTCTCGCTTCGTGCGACTGGAAATTTGCTAAGACAATGATTCGGTGCTTAGCGCTGTCGTTGAAAGGAAAACGAAAACTACCGGTGCTAACGTATGGCGCTGAAACTTGAAGCTTAGCAAAGAAACACGAGAACAAGTTATGGACCGCGCAGAGAGCCATGAAACGAAAAATGTTTGGCATAGCGTTGAGAGAGAGAAATAGAGCAATGTGGACCAGCGAGCAAACGGCGATAACGGATATTCGAGTTCACGTTAAAAGAAGTAAATAGAACTGACAAGGCTATGTAATGCGTAAGCAAGTTAAACTGGAGTAGGAGAATGGGCGCCAAGGAGGACAACCACCCTCGAGCATGGCAGAAAATTTGGTTGAAACACCCGTGTACTTAGACTTAGGTGCACGTTAAAGATCCCCAGTTGGTCCAAATTTCCGGAGTCCCCCACTACGGCGTGCCTCATAATCAGAACTGGTTTTTGCACATAAAACCCCATAATTAAATATTATTATTTAGCTATCGCAAGACAGCAGTGATTGGAGACGCTGGGAAAGACGTTCGTCCTGAAATATAGACATAAAAGTAAGCTGATAAATACGATTACTCTCTTGCGTTTGTCTTACGTTGGCTGAATTATTCCTACGCCTTCAAATTTCACACTTATAACACACCTAATCAGTCACACTCATTCATGAGCTCTTTTTGTTTACATTAGTTGAATGGGGACGTGTTTCCCTGTTCATTGCATGACGTGTCCCGCCCAACTCAATTTCTTCCTTAAGATTTTAGGAATATCAGCAAGCTGCCGTTTATTTCTATTAGGCAGCGCTATGTTCATTTGCTCTGCATCACTCCTTATCCTCCTTTTTTTAAGAAAAAAAGCTTCTTCGTTCTACTGTATTACCCTACTATATTTTATTGAACAAGGCTTGTAATAATGTTGGCATGGTAACTCAAGTCGGCCACCAGTTTTATTTTAATGCAACGAGACACAATTTTAATAAATACTTTCACCGCATGACTCAGTTACCTAATTAATTTAACGTGGTGCTACATAATAAGCTACATATCGCATTTTCTTGTTGTTATTTATACAATTTTGCGAAATGAGTAGCGCCTCGACGCCAGGCGCTCGGTTTTAAACATTCACATATGAAAAATCGTAATAAAATGGTAAAAATTGGCCCTGATGAAGGAGTAGAAGCTTGCCACATACAGTCGAACGTCTTTATACCTGATACACTTAGGTCATCCAGCACTCTTCGATATGCAGGCCGCGTCGTTGTAAAGTTCGCGAATTCTACTGCAAGAAGTGGACTTCCAGCAATTTCTTAGATAAGTTGCTGTTGGACAATGCTGCCGTAAAAAAAAAAAAAAAAACCTGGCTGACATCAAATTGGGCAGTTTTGTTCGAGCCCTGCTAATCATCAACAGATTCCCCATGCGTTATCTTGGCTGGCTTTCGGCATTCCAAAACGCGTGAAAATCATCCAGATAAATGAAAAAAGCCGCAAACAGAAAAGCGGCCGCACTGAGATTGTACAACCGGACGCAGCTATATACGTCGCTGCTGAGTCCGCGCTGAAGTAAAGGCGGAATTCTGTAATTGGGACGAAATAACGATCGGCGGCGCGAGATATCATGTATCACAAGAGGACAACAAACAGCAGCCATTAATGTAACCGAGCATGTGGTTAGGCGGTGCTCTATAGAAATTTAGATTTCGAAGAGTGCCTTCACGCTATTGGCGTGTAATCCAATAATAAAGCGAAGCTGCATTTGCCTCATCCCCGAAGCTGACGTTAAGCTTCGTTTGCACGATTTATATACTGTTAGGGCATATTATCGCAATACAACTTTTAAATTTCTGTTATATATATATGTATATGTATAGGCAATGCATGCTACGACAGGGCGGTAGGAATACTATCGAAAATACGATACATGTGAGGGGGGGGGGGACTATAGAGGGACGAGCGCTGATTAGATAGGTGAGTATCATGCTACACAAAAATACAACGTCAAAACCGTACATATAAATGACAATTTGAATCAGGAAAACAAACTGATAAGTCAGCGCTGGTACACATTTACTACAGGAATATCATGGGTTAGCTCGTGATACGAGCAACAGGTAACTGCCGAAATTTCACTGGGTTAGCTTCTGGGACTATGCTATCGGCAAGGCTATTCCATAGCCTGTCACGTGCAAGCACCGATGAGTTATATTCGTCAGTATTACCGTAAACACGCATGAAGCTTTGGTTATTGTGTAGTCTACGTGACGTGTGTGGTGACTTGCCTTAACATAAAAGATTTTCTTGAAACTGATAATCGTATTTAGGAATTAGGCACAAGAGGGCTATGTCACGGCGATTATTTAACTGTAGTAGAGAAAGAGCGAGTTTAATTTGCGTTATACTTCATTGGTGATAATAATTTTGAGAAATATAGCAAGCGGCTCTATTTGAAATTGCTTCTATCATAGCAGTTAAATAGTTTTATAAGGGGACCACATCGAAGCTTGCTGAGGTGAAAAGCTTAGGCTTATTGCTATTTTTTAGGACGCTAGTATTATTTTGGTTTGCGTTATGTATGGGTCAATCGGGATTTCTAACACTGCAGCATCCCTTGCGTCTTAGCTATTGAAATAGAGTTTTTCTGCTACCAAAATGAGTTTCTCTAAAGTAAGAAATTTTAGCATCACCTTTTCATTACACAGGCACCTTAAAGGTGAAATAACAATACGGGTATGAAAAATCCATAGTATCTGTGCAAGCACTCGTCCCACAATTGATTTATGCGCTTTGCCGGACACAACTTTCAAAAAGAAGTGCAGTAAGCAAGTACAAAATTACCTAAACCGTTTGTGATCGGAGTTATAGATGATTTAATTTATCAACGAGTGTGGTAATTTCGACTTTAAAAGCACGAGTCTTGCTAAAGGGATAAATGCCCTACGAGATGCGATCGATTGTAGAGTAAGCGGGAAATCCAGGGTTGTTTTTGCCAGCGAAAATCTGTTTCGCAGCTCCTATCGGCTAAGCCTTCGTTCTAGACTGACGTGCTATACAAAATTAAATGCGTCCTAAGCGGTGTTCATCGTTGTGACGGGAGTAGGGACTCTGAGTGCGACTATCAGACGTCGATCTCCTGGAACGCAAACGCTTCATCGTGGCCAACAAACTCGATTTGCCAGAAATGAAAGCTCGGCTCATTGATTCTTAGTAAAACAACAGCGCGCACGACCGATCAAGGACGCAGAAAGCTAGCCAACAAGTGCCGACTTGCAGCGCAGTATATTTTAGGAAAATATTGTACCTATACATCCTTCTTAACTGCAATGACCATGTGCTCAAATATAGAAAGCAATCTAGCAATAAATAAATGAAATAACTAACTATATATATATATATATATATATATATATATATATATATATATATATATATACAGGGTGTTTCATTTTAGCTGCACCAAAATTTTTAAAAATTGCCTGTGGCAGATAGCATAATTATAATCCTTGAGCTAAACTACTCGACGAGGCGGCCATTACGTCCAAGAGAAATAAAACCGCTTAATTGAGTAATTAACATTATTACGCTAATTAACTTTTTAATTATTTACTTTACGGCACATCTTTGAATCTGCGAAATATAGCCGCTGAGTTCGCAAAGCTTATCCACTTGAAACGAATTCTCAGGACTGTGCCAGTTTCGACATAATAATTTTCAAAGTGTCCCACGAAATACATGGGCGTTCCAGTTAACTTTGTGCTTCAATGCATAAAACAGCGTTTTCCTCAAAAAGTTAACTGCAACGCCCATACATTTCGTCGGACACTTAAAAATTAATATCTCGAAACTGGTTCAGTCCTGGCAATTTGTTCCAAGTGCACACGCCTTGCGAACTCAGCGGCTATAACCCGTATATTGAAAGATGTGCCGTAAAATCATTAATTAAAAAGTTAACTAGCGTAATTATGTTAATTACTCAATTAGCCGTTTCGATTTCTCGTGGACGTAATGGCCGCCTCATCGATTAGTTTAGATCAAGCATTATAACTGTGCTATCTGCCACAGGCAATGTTGAAAAATTTGGTGCAGCTAAAATGAAACACCCTGTATATATATATATATATATATATATATATATATATATATATATATGAGCAAAATGTAGGGAAAGCGAGTAGCGCAATTGTTGTTATTCATATATTAAAAAGCCACAATGACACCCACGACAGCCTAGGGTATTTGCTTGTAGTTCCTCATTGAATTAAGGAAATGATAAATAAATGGAAATAAGAGTGTACGAAAGAATAACTGACTGCTGGTGGCATACGAAGCCACGTCTTCTCATTACGCGTGCGATGCTCTTACATTACACGACATAAGCTGAGTGGAGAGTGAGTGAGTGAATGAAATAACTTTATTGAGGTGCAGAGAAGACGCAGGGGAGACCCCGCGCCACCCGGCTAGTCTCACGTAGGGACCCCCAAGCCGAGCTTGACGGCCCGATCGCGAGAACTCTGGACGGCCAGGTTTTGGTCGTTGAGTTTGGGGCTGCCCAAAAGCGCAGCCCACCTATCCTCGCTGAAGGCGGAGCCGATGGCTTCACACTCCCACAACACATGGTTCAATGTTGCCGTTAGTCCACAGGCAGGGCAGTCCGCACTGGGATACCTTTCAGGGTATATAGCGTGAAGAACCGCAAGGTTAGGATGCGCACGAGCTTGTTAAAGTTGAACGGTCACCGCCCGCGCCCTGCATAAGGCAGGGCGCGGGAGGGGGAATACCCGTCTTTACAGATAATAACGCTTGGTGATCTCATTATACGTCATCAATGGTTCCCCGCGGGGTAAGGGGACTGCGGAGGTGGCGCGGTCAGTGAGTCCTCGCGCGGCCTCGTGCGCGCTCTCGTTAGGGTTAGAGGGAGAGCCCTCAGTCGGGAAACCAAATGAGAGAATGCGGAGAGATACTTTTCAAGCTTTGGAGAATGCGAAGGGCCTGAGGGGAGACCATCCCGGTTTGGTAGGCCTTAATGGCCGCCTTAGAATCGCTATATATTGCCTGTCTGCGACCATCGAGCACAGCCAGCGCGATTGCAACCTGTTCGGCTACCAATACCAGGAATCTGGGACATCGCCGAACAGCGCCTCTAGCGGCCGCCTCTGAAAACATGCGCATTTTCTATGGAAGAGTGTCGTTTTTCCCAAATAACTAATCATAGAAGTCATCTTTCAAAATATTACCGTGCAAATAGGCTCTAGGAGCTTAGCCCGACATCTCATGCAAGCGGTACCATTACTTACGACAGAAAACCCGTTCCAAATCGCGGGCGAAGTTCGAAGTATGGGAGTCTATGGAAAAGGCCAAATTTTGGAGGCTATTTTGGCCAGTAAAAAGCAATTTGCGATGAGCCTATTGCATCGATCGACGTATTATTGGGGATTTATCAACTTCAATGACTTGGCTTTCAGCTAGTTGCAGCAGCAACTCTTGAAATGGCAAAAAAGTCGTTCCAAAATCGCAGTTTTCATAACAAGGTCACAGAATTTATTGTGGTACGCATATAAACCTAGTTTTTGCCTCCGGCAGCACTCAAACCGATAGCCGAGCGTTCTGCGCGACCACCGATTAGGATCGCTGATACCACGATTGGCAGTTCGCAGGTTCAAAGCCAGCGGCGCCGCCATTTTTTTTTTATCACTTTGTCGCTGCTCAGTTTGGCCGTTTCCCGCCAGATGGCATATTCCGAAACGCAGGTCATTTAGTTGCGGTTCTTGTTTAGTTTATTTCTACTGTACTCTTCCTAAAAAATAGCTGGCTGGTTTCGTGAACATGCGAACGTGCTTCCAAACTTCTTTTGCACTTTAGGTGTAATGTATTTTAGACAATAAACCCAACTTTGTGTTTTCAAAGCTGATTTCTTTCTTAAGGCAAACATTTATGAAGACATTACTAAGAAATATTTTTGCCTATTCAGCTATGTCACGGAAAGGCCTGTTTGTGCGACTTTTGTTCAGCCTGAAACGTACCACAAAAATAAATAGCTTCCCGTGAGTGCAATTAAAAGGCGCAGAAGTAGAAAACTTGGCTGCAGCCCCAGACGTAGTATTCTTACAAAGGAATACAGAAGCTATTGACTGAGTATATTTGCAATATATCAAAGCAGAATTTTTGCGTACCGGATCTTCGGTGCAAATGAAGGCTGTCCAAATTATTTCACAAGCGTTTTTGCTTAGTACAAACCAATACCTCGAAACATAAACATTCTATCCTCAATATGCAGCGCACGTGTCTTATCATTTGAACCATTCCCATATACCTTCACGAAATTCCCGAAATACTAAAGGTCTTCATATCCTTTTACCACGACGTACGCAGAGGAGTATTGGAAATAATGCGAAAAGACACCGAGGCGTGTTAATGTAGTTTGTCGTGTAAACATAGAGAACTATTCCAATTACAGACCACACACTTTTTGAGTTATGCCCACAAACCGTTGCAAGAAGACATTTTTTTTTCGGCTAGAATCACCAAAGTTACTATGGCATTCTGCTGTTCTGTTCTTAACTAACTGTATTGCTGAATCAGATCGCAGCACCACGATATAATTACTGGTACAATTCTTCAGTAATTCTGTAAGAATTTTCTCCTACGCTAAATTTAACGTGTTTGGACAATTGAAGAAACATGAGAAAGGACCGTGAGGCTTGCAGAAATGTTCCCTTATTAGAATCGTTTATCACCCGTATCGGTACGGTGGTATTGTCATGATCACTCCAGCGTCCACGGACACCATTTATCACTTTACTGCCTGTAAAAAAAAAATACAAAAGTGTCGTTCCTTGTGCGTGAGTAGCACAATCGCAGCTGATACTTTCATATGGGCCCACTAAGCTACACCTTCTATTTCTGCCATGGTGCCACAAGAGATGTCAATTTCACCCTTGAATTTCTCCCTTTCAGTTTGCTAGAAAGTATAGGGACGTACACAAGACGAACAGGCGAAGTTTTGAAGTAGTCCTGATATTTTAGTAAAATTTCATAGGCAATGTTATTATCCTTTATTAGTTTACATATTTATTACACCTGATTGGTGATAATAATGACGTGCTACATAATAGTTCAGTTCTTCTACTTAATAAGTCGTGTCTGAGTCTGTTGTCCTGAAAATTAACCAGGTGTAAGCACTGCATGACGTTGGCTGGAAGGCCATTCATTAAAAAAAATTGTGTGCAGAATAAAGAAGATGCAGGTGTTCAATCGCACAGTCGCCGCCAAAAATTTACGCGGCCGAGGTTCTGCGAATAAGTTCATTTTCAACGCAGCTACCCCGCAGCCAGTAAAACTATGCAAAACTTTTTTGTTTACTCTAGACCAGTATACGCTGTAAATCCGAATACTACGATGCGTGACTAAGGCTTAGAAATATAAATGTTTTTTCACCTTCCGGGGTGCGAAAGCTTGTGACGCTGACTATACGTTCTGAAGGCGAGGTTGGTTTTTAGCTTATTCGTGATGACAAGCGCCGAGCTCTTGGTGATGGGATATTGGAGCGTAGAATTGTAGAACTTGTGCAAGCTCAGGCGACTTCACGACGCAAACCTAGCGATAGAAGCTCAGAAGGAGGAATAAACATTTATTGTAGAGCCAGCACTTTATGATGGCCGGGCCTAAGCTTCCCATGAGGGGACGTCGAGGGCTTGCCTCGCCGCCGCCTCACGGGCGTGCTGGGTCGCCCAGGTTTGGTCGTCGAGGGCGGAGCTCCGCAGAGCCTCACGCAACCTAGACGAGGGGGTCGTGGTGTTAATGTATGTGTACCGTGCTGGGCACTCCCACAGCACATGCGGAAGCGTAGCCGGGTGAGTGCCACAGCACCGGCAGTTGGGTGTGCTGTAGACTTCAGGGAATATAAGGTGGAGGCGGGCGAGTGAAGGGTACGTATTTGTTTGCAGCAGACGCAGGGTGGTAGCCTGCGCCCAGCTGAATTTGGGGTGAGGTGGGGGGAAAGGTCGGCACAGCATGCGTTTAGTTTTTAACACTGATGATAGATGAATAGTCAGAGTAAATGAATGTTACTGTCTAATTCTGGACAGACTCGAGTGTAATGCATACGTTCTAGATCACTGTAGGTTCCATACTAATTCCATACTAGGCATTCCTATTCGAATTTTGGCCTGTCTTAAGCCTACCGAGTCTTAAGTAATCAAATAGGTAGGAAATTGCTTCTTGGGATGTAGCCGAGGCCATGGTAGATGTGATTAGTAATGCGCTATATGTGAGTAGGCTGACTGGGATTATTACATGAAGTGCGCCAACGTACCTACGTAAAGCCATGGTGGAAATTATGGAGCCCTTTATTGTAAATATATTGAAGCCATCTGAGAGTGTCTCTGGTAAAAAGTTATAAGTTTATTAATATGAGGACTGATTAGCCTTCTGTTAAGCTGTTAGGAAAAATGACATGTACGAAGTGCTATTGTGGTTAAACTTACAACGTTATCAGCGCTTCCAAAAGAAAGTGACTGTACAAGTCCATTTTTCTCGGGCGTTCATGTCACCTAGGTACCACCGCCTGACCCAAGACCTTTATGTTTTAAAATCTGCCCCGATGACGTAAGTTACGTTGCGGAAAAAAATAAATACCCTTTCTAAAGAATGAACCATAACAGCTTGCCGACAAAGCGCAGTACGTTGCCGCAAGTCGTCATTTGTGATAACGATAAGAGCGACAGCCCGTCGTTAAAAATGACTTGTCACTCCCTGGTTTTTCTTTTTTGCTCAAGGATGCAACTAACCCGTACAAGGGTAATCCCTCCCTTCGCATGATGCTTGCTACCTTTCTGGTTCTGGACAAGCGCGTTGTTTGTGTATATTTCAGGCGCTTGGCATCGAAAGGCTTAAACCTTTAAACAGCGAAAGGCTGTCACAGTCGCTTCGGTAGCTGCACGGAAAGCGCGGACAATCAGTCTACTTTCAGCACACGCGCTCTCAACCAAGACATATTTGCGAGAAAGGGGCTCCTATATTACCCATAGCGAGAAATGTATCCACAAATTACACTTCATTATCCCGATGTGTTATGAGCCGCACTCTGGGCCTGTATTCCGTGTTATGACAAAAAATATAGTTTGTGCAGTGTCAGTAGCCTAAAATAAAACAGGAATTGAAGTCATCACATCTACTATCCTATATCATAATTGAAAGAAATAAAACTGAAACTGTACTTCATAATACTCGCACTGCAAACTT